>NC_056728.1:645376245-645413745 GCF_019279795.1 Protopterus annectens
TTTTGAAAACTGTTTCTTCTCTTTTGCTTTATCTATTTTCTTTTGGAAAACAGGAATGGGCTTTACAGGAAGTCACCATAGTTTCCTTTTTTTGCATTTGTTGAGTGGTTGCTTGTTCCTTCAACCCTTCTCCTGTCTCCAGTTCTTATTTTCCTTTTGTCAATCATCTTATGCCTGTTGAGCATCTGTATAAGTTTTAAATCCAAGATTCAAAGTAATGCAGGATACAATTACCTAAAATAAAGTTTCATTTTTCTGTAGAGTGTTACAGAAAGAAGAAAAACATTTTTGTTGGTTTTGATTTGTAAAGAAAAGTCATTATTCACATAGACCCTTGTGCCTTCAACTTTTGGGATTGTTCACTTCCTCTACAAACTAGAAAGAAATGCCTCCTATAGTTATGTCTGAGTTTCATCAATATAGCACTTGACAGTATTCTCAATCTGAAATTGAGAATATTTACTCTGTGTGATTTTTCTATAGTAATAGCAGCAGAAAGTCCTACACATGTACTGATGCATTTTTTCAAAAAGTCTTTACAGTCCTTCCCTATGATTCCTACGATTTGTTCTGGTAGTGCTGTAAACCTCAAGCTGTCTCTGAATGACTTAACCTTAAGTTCAGCCAGGCCCATTTATTCATATTTTAGTTACTGTTTCACCACATGTTCCTTTTATCTCTTTGTCTGTAGTTTTCAGCAGAGGATGATGAGATGTCATCTCCTCAACAAACAGTATTAGGTGTGCCACAAGGTTCAATATTAGGATCTTTACTAATTAATATATTTATAAATAAAATGCAAACAGTCCCTTATTGAGCAAATCTAATCTAACATACAGATCATGCAACACCATGTGCTGTGTCTTCAGTGAAACAACTCCAAGATGATGTTCTCTCTCAAAAATCCAAAAGTAATAATTGCAAGTGTAAATACTCTGCATGCCTTGCTAAACTGTGAAATTCAGTCACAACATATATTAAAAATATCTCATCTTATCTACAATTTAAAATCTCTTTGGAGATGTGCCTCACAAGAACATGGCCATGCACTTGTAAAAACTCATTATTTAGACCCTGTCTTATTCTAAATCTTATCCCATCTTTAATTTGTGATCCCAATGACATCACATTTTTCAATAAAATAGTTCTGCTCTTATGCCAACCTCATTACTCTGTCCCCTCCTCATGCAAGTCAAATCAAATATAAAAATCTCACTAATTAACTAAAGTAACCTCCTGGTTACAGGTCTCAAGTAAATTTACCTGTTTGGATAAAATATGCACCTACCTCATTTGCTGTCTATCTGCTAAAATTACACTGGGAGTAAATGCAGTCATACACTGTGAAACAATGGTGATTGTTCTATCAGTGTGTGTGAGTTAAATATGCTGTACAAATTATGTTATTCAGATGTGTCTGGGCTTAACATATTACAGATACGATTTATTGTATATAATATGGTGAACACCTGTTGAATTATATAATTTAAGTGTTATACAGTACATTCTTCTGATTTAATTTTTCCAGTCTTTTGGGTTTCTAATACCATTCCCAAGTCAAAGTATGACTAAAGTTCATGCAATTAGTATTGTTTCAATCTTTGATGATAGCCAAAAGTGCTCTTTGCAACACTCACAATGTACCCAAAATTGACTCTTTCTGCAATTCATACAGTTGCATGTATTGGTAAGATATTTAAATACTACTGTAAATTCTTTTTTTATGAAATCCATTGCTTCTACTACTATACTGGAACTGTCTGGGTGTCCTTCTTCCACATTGCCCTCATTTCTACCTGCAAATGCTGGTATTTTATGACTTTGTATCTCTCTTTATGTAAGACACTGTAATCACTGGGTGCAGCAATTTCAGTGATCAATGCTACTTTTGTCTTCTTTTCACAGACAACTATATTTGTTTTTTTGGTTTTCTCAGATCTATTTTTTGAACTGTTGGTAATGGTTGATCCCATGTGATATAAACTTCATCATTTTCTATAATGATTTGTGGAGCAGATTTCCAGTGTCTCTCAGCTGCCTCAATATTATAATATTTGCATAATCTCCAATGCAACAGTCTTGCCACATTATTAATCCTGTTAGTATACAGGCCTTCTGCTATTAGTGTATCACACCCAGCAAAAAGATGTCCGACTGTTTCCAATTCTGTTTTACAAAAAATTGCATTTGTCTGTTTCTCCAACATGTTCAATGGACTCTGTAAACCAATGTGTATGTAATCCACTATCCTGGGCTGCCAATATTAACCTTTTATCTTTTGGTTTAAATTCAGCTCTCCTTAACCATTCCTGCATCAGATCCTGATCGACATGAGGTTGTTTTAGGAATTTTCTGTTGCAACTGCATTTATGCCTTTTCTACATTTCTTGCTTTCTCATCTGATCCTTCAGTTTATATTCTTTCTTTTGTTTTTTGGCACATTCAGTTGCTTCTTGATTTTTCCTCTACTTCTGGTTTGATTTCAGTTCCTGCTTAACACTGATATGCTTCTGCTAAATTAAGCAGGGAAGTCATTTTAGCTTGTTCTCATGTTTTAAAGCTTTCGCTATATTTGGATCTTGTGAAGTCAGCAGATATGTACACAGTCCCATAACTGCAGATCTATACATGTGATCAGTTTTGAGGAGGCCCATACCTCCTTCACATTGGGGAATATATAATATTGGTATACACTGATTTTTATAAACAATTTGATAAGCATGAAACACTTTTTCTTAGTTTTCCTGTCCAATTCATCCAATACATTTTGAGGCTAGTCAATCACACCAAAACTGTAAGTTAAAACAGGAAGAGAAAATTAATTTATATCTTGGACTTTGTTCCTAGATGTCAGTGCTGTTTTCAGTAATAACTAACACAAAGTATCTCTCCCAATGAATAAGTGATAAGGAACTCCAAGAACTCCAGAAGCCAACCGATATCTTCACACGTATGATTTATTGAAATAAATAACAGTTTAAGCTTCACTGCTTTTTGTCCCTAAATTGTATTATGTGACTTTATCAGAACAAAGCACACCCTATGTTAATTAAACATTATATAAAGTAAGTTGTCCAATCAATTAAGTAAAATTATCATTAAAAGGGTATAACATCTAAAAAAATAACAGTAACAAGTATATTTTTATTGCTTAAATATAATCAATATAAAAAAGCTAAAAAACATAACTGTCCTAAAATAACTTTTTGTATAAATTAATTCATTTAGTATAGATACATTTTAAAAAATATATGTATGCATGTCTGACAAACTGATATTGAACACCATTGTATAAAATTTTGTTTACAGTTTTCAGCATTAATTTTAGTCTTCTGAAATATTCCTAAGTTTTTATTCACATTTGTTCATGTTTTATTGTCAATCCTTCATCAATTCCCAAATATTTATACACTCTCTGATGCTCAAGTTCCTTTATATCACATTCTCGTCCCAGATTGATATTTTCTTGGTGCTGCAGCTTTCCTGCTTTAAATGTTGCTTTTCCACATTTATCAAGACCAAATTACATTCTTACATCATCTAAGAAAGTTTTGACCACTTGCAGTTGCACTTTCTGTTCCTCATCTGATGAATTATACAGTTTTAAGTCATCCACAAAAAGAAGATGAGAAGTCTTTACACTTTGTTGTTTTCTGGGAAGCCAAATTGTAACCATGACCTAATCTGTTTAGTAGACAGCTTATTGGGTTATGGTCCAGACAAAAGAGCATTGGTGACAAAGAGCCACCCTGAATATCTCCCTCTGAATGTTTATCCCTGGAATAATAATGGCTTAACTGCTAAGTGGTTTGCCACTGTTTCATGGTCACTGTAATGTAATCAATCAGTGCAGGGTGTATCTTATACATTTGTAAGCAGTCTTTTTTCCATGAATGTGGGATGCTGTCATATGCTTTTCTGCAGTCTATCCATGCCATGCTTAGATTCTTCACCTTTTTACAATTCTTCATTATGACTTTATTTAACTACAAATTATCCTAAATTCCATATGACTTTCTTTTGTTACCCTATTGTTCTATTGCGATGACTGAGTTTTCTTCTAAATGACTATAAACTCTGCCTACATCAATTCCAGTGTATAGTTTATACATTGTCAGAAGGCAAGTTATTGGTCTATAGTTTTTAGGTTATTTTGCAGGTTCACTGTTAAGGAGGAATATTGTTTTTCCTGTTGTTAACCATGTTGGCATCTGTTTGGGACACACGTATACCCTTACTCAGGGCTAAATCTTCATGCAAAGATGTTAATACTTTTAGCCAGAAGTTAGGTACTGCATCTTGCCTGAGGTTTTCCAGTTAGGGGCTTTTCTTAATTTTGTTTCATTTTCTCTGGCTGTTACTTCATTCCTTGTTATATCCTGTACATTTGAATGTCTTACTGTTTCTTTTACTTCTTCTGTCCGTTCAGCATCTTTGTTATGTTCCACAGGATCATCATAGATATTTCTCCAAAATGTGCCTATTTCTTCTTTTTGGTGGTGTTTCTTTTTCTTTTGCCTTGTTTCCCAATTCTCTTTAAAATGTTTTGAGTCATCAATGAATTGCTTAATTTGTACTTTTTGTTTATATTTATCTGCATATCTTGTACGTTTTTCTGCCTATGTTGATATATTTAGTTTATTATTTGCAATAGTGTATGACAGATCTTGATCTGTTCTAATACTGTGCATTACTTTCATTGCATCTGTCTTTGAAAGTATTTTTATCGATCTGTTCCCTCTTCTGTACTCTTCTAACAGCGACACTTCCTGTCTTAATTGCTTTATAGTTTTCTTAGTTGATACTGCCATTATGGCATTTATTTCTCCCCTTCCTCTCCCTTATTGCCCTGTATTTTTGTGGTAAGACTCTATCTGTTATTTATTTAGCTACACAGTAATATATCCTATTTACTTCTGTTATATTGCATGAATTTCTATGAACAGTATTGATTATTGTGTTCATTTGTTTTATCAGACTTCTAACATTTTGGGTCTTATTGACATTCTTCAATGTATTTCTGTCATTGATGTTAATATGCCTATCCATTTATTTTACATCAAGCAACTCTTCCCTTACATAATTTTCTTCTAAACTAAAGGCAGCTGGTTTTCTTCATTTTCTGTGGACATTCTGCAGAAAATTCCATAACACCTTCTTGTGACATATTCTTTTCAGCTTCATCATTATGGGAACACACTGGCCTATCACTCCACAATATTGACTGTGTCAGAGTTGCCAGAGTTTCCTGCTACTTCCCTTGATGTGCAACTCCAAATGAACTTTTGTACTGGTTGCCTCCTGAAGGCTCCAAAGTATCTTCATATAGCAACTGATCAGATGCTTCCCGCTCCACTGGAATTTAAATGTAAATGTATGTAAAGTGTAGCTTTTCTCCCCAAGCCTCCACAGAAAAGGGACTTTGTCCAGTCAGACTTTCCTGGTAATCAAAGAATAAAAGTAACCTAATCGAGTGTGCTAGATCTTAGCATCATAGTAAAATTTCATAAACTTTGCTTTTCTGTATTGCATTTAAACATCAAGTTATTGTTATAAATTCATCCTAATTGTTGTTTTCAGATAATATAAGCATATTCTGGTTTCCCTGGCACTACACGTTGCCTTTTACATTCTGAACCACTTGCAGAAATATTATTTTTTGGGATAATTTCTCCAAAAGCCACCCTCTGGAGTGCATGGTAGTACAGGGCTTGGTTTTGGTGTTGTTATTGTTCATGCTGACACTGAGAGAGGTCATTCAAAGGAGAAGTATATCTTATCAACTACATGCAGCTGTAGCTTGGATTTATCTCTTCTTTATGCAGGAATCTGTTTTAGACTTTATCACACATAAAGACTGCCAGCAGTCAATTTTGTAGTGTATGACTGATAAATGAATTAAACTCAGACTAGCACAGACTGAAGTGCCATTGGTACATGCCATTCTACACCTATTTCATCTTTCTCTCTTACCCCTTACAATATATGGGGTAACTGGTGCATGCCATTCACACCCATTGCATCATTCTTTCTTACTCCTTACAAAACATGGGGTAACTGGTGCATGCCATTCTACACCCATTGCATCATCCTCTCTTACCCCTTACAATACATGGGGTAACAAGTGCATGGCGTTATACACCCATTGCATCATCCTCTCTTACCCTTTATAATATATGTGGGGTAACTGGTGCATGCCGTTCTACGCCCATTGCATCTTCCTCTCTTACCCCTATACTATATGGGGTAACTGGTACATGCCATTCTACATCTATTGCATCTTTCTCTCTTACCCTTTATAGTATAAGGGGTAACTGGTGCATGCTGTTCTGCACCCATTGCATCTTCCCCTCTTACCCTTTTAATATATGGGGTAACTGCTGCATGTTGTTCTACACCCATTGCATCTTCCTCTCTTACCCCTTATAATATATGGGATAACTGGTGCATGCCATTCTACATCCATTGCATTTTCCTCTCTTACCCCTTATAATATATGGGGTGCCCTCAGATGTGACATCAGTGTAAATAATCACCTATCAGCTGCTATCAGAACATCTTATTTTCATTTTAAGAATGTTCCCTGATTTGTAACCTTGCACTATCACTGGACTTACTGTAGCTAGAATTGCTCATTTTTTGGTAAAGCCAGACTGGACTACTGCAGTGCCCTTTACTTTGTGCCATCAGAGAGGATTTGGTATGATTCCAAAGGATGTAGAATTCCATTGAGTTGTTTCTGTCATATTGCTCCTCTGTTCTTGCTACTGGTGACTGCGACTTTGTGACTTCCCATGTAGACTTTATAGGGCATATAAACAGTTTGGCCTATTAAAAACATAAAGTTGGATGCCATTCTTCTCTTTAGAATGTGAGTTTTGGCTGGTACCGGTATACATTTGGATCTGTCATGAGGTCAGACCACATATATTTTGATGTGACACAGTTCTATGTGTGGTAATTGTCTTTCTCCTAGGCATCTGGGACAGATTGGTGGGACATGGTCACCTGTAGCTTTAGAGGGGATTCTTAATTCTAACACCAATCCAGTGTGCAACAAGCAAGGCATTATTTTTAACTTGCTATGTAAATCTAATCTGACATTTATAGTCAAAAGCTGGCTAGATGACAGCGTTGGGCCGATTCCAGCAGCATGTGCAACTTCAGGATTTTCCATTATACATTACTATTGATTGAAACAGAGTGGGGAAGGGTTGTAAACTTTTACCATATAAAGTTTGAGCTGAATAGGCCTACATTTGGAATTAGAAGTCAAAGGATATTCCTTCAAGAGTTCATTGACTTTCTTGTGTTCTTAGGGTTACTATCCCCAAAATGGTTGGTTCTGGATGTCTTCAAAATCAGGATCAGTTATTAATCAGTGACTTTTGAGTTTGCTCAGGTGATTTTATTTTTATTTATTCATCGTTGATAAGGTTAGTAGCCTCTTTTTAGGGGATACATGAGATGGCGTTTATACTACTAAGGGAAATTTGGCCAGGGCATTGGGGGAATTTCCCCTACTCTTTTTGATAGGTGCCGTGGGATTTTTTACATCCACTTGAGTAACTGCCAGTTCAAGCAGATGGGGCCTCAGTTTAAGATATCATCAAAATGATGGCACACTCAGGAGGGCAGTAGCCCCCTTATGCTACACTGTAGTACCAGTACTTGAACCACCAGGTATGGGAAAAGAACCCACAGCCTTCTACACCAAAGGTGAGTGTGCTACCTATTGCACCATGGACTACTGAATAGTAATGGTGTAATGGTCCAAATAAATGATGATTACCACTGATAACTCTATCATGCCCATACACACTGAACTTGGTTTTCATGCTTGGAGTCAATACCAGTAACTTGGTGGTAGAACTGATTACTAGGTTTGATCACTCTCTTCTTTGATTAAAAACTGATATACCAAAGGTGGAAATCTATGTTCTACGTCTCGGACAGTACAAGAATTTTAATCTTTTTACTTCAGATGATATAACCCTGTGCTGCAAAAGAACCTTTGGGATGGTAGTGCTAGGAATACCCAGATGGTGAGTGACACCTATAACAGTATCTTAAGGACAACCTGGATTCCTTGGCCCCAAACAGTTCAGACATTGTCTACCTCAGGTCACAAAGCACTGGTTTGATCCTGAGGGTTGGGAACCGAGAAGGGCTGGGTGAGGGCTTGA
This sequence comes from Protopterus annectens, assembly GCF_019279795.1. Classification (NCBI taxonomy): domain Eukaryota; kingdom Metazoa; phylum Chordata; order Ceratodontiformes; family Protopteridae; genus Protopterus; species Protopterus annectens. The sequence goes on from NC_056728.1 coordinate 645,384,432, forward strand.
ACACAGTTGTTATCTCTCTGACAGATTGGAGAAAAAGCTTGCCCTGGATAATCATTAATCTCTTTACCAGAGATCTCCCAGAAGTCAGCTTGTCTCGGGAGGTCTCTGTAATGGCAAGCCACATAGCTGGCCTTTTTCAGGTGGGTCTCCATGGTGGCGAACTTAACTTCAAACCTTCCTGTGGAGGTTCCGAGACTTCTCTTCCAAGTTGGTTTATTGCAATTTTCGATACCTGAATGTGAACTTGACTGTGGCTTATTCAGAACTCTGTTACCCAGCTAATATTGGGGTATCTAGATATTAACATAACGTGCCTGTTTTTTGAGAGAAAGATATACTGGTTGTCATTTCAGTAGAGGTTCCCCTCCAAAGTCCAGACTGCTTAGCTTTTTACAAATATGTCACATAAGAAGACTATGACTTGGCCATGAATTACTTTGTCACCCTCCTTCAGATCAGGTCTTCTCAGTAATCTGCTGATCAGGCATGCAGTTGGTTCATAGGTTTATAGGTTCATAGGTAGGTACTAGACTATCGGCCCAAGGGCCTACGTAAGCCTAGCCAGCAAGGTACCATAGCTTATGCCACCCAAGAAAGTTATTTTCCTGTGCCACTGTCCAGCAGAGACACAGAAGTGATCCCCGGGGGTGTATTTCCTATTTCCCATCCACTCATCAAGATTTTTCTTGAAGAGTGCTAATGAAGAACTTTGCTTGACATAGATGGGTAGCTTGTTCCAGAGTATAGGAAGTCTCTGGGACAGGTATCTATCCCTCCAGCGTGTCCTGTTTATTGTGGTGACAAGGTTTAGGTCCCTTGGAAGTGTTTCCATTTTCATTTTGGTTTGATTTCACAATGCCAGAATATGATGAGTTCTTCTGATTAGCATCCTTCATGCACACCATTACCTGTGGTTTGGATCCCTGTCCTACTATTGGTCTTTTCCCAATTTGATTATCTGGGTCCACGCTTCTACCAGATCATCTCTGCCTATTTACAGGAATGGGTATTTCCATCTGTCTGAAAGAACCACTTATTATTTCTATCCTAGACAAAGCTTGTTTTTATGCTGATGAAGCCTTCCTATTTGGCTAAGGCCCTAGATTACTATTTGTGAGATAATGGTTGCACTATTCATTCTACTCCAGCTTTCTTTCCAGACATAGCACCAAAATAACACACATGGTAAGACCATGATAGTATTATTTGATCTCGACCCTTCTGGATCTCTCATCGGCCTTTCCTACTGTGGACCATTGGAGCCTGTTGGGCCACTTACATATTTATTGAAGCATCTCAAGTGTAGTCCTGAACTGGTTTACCTGCTATCATTTCAGGGCAATTTTATATGGTAGTATTTGGGGTGAATTTCTCACTCACCTACACTCTTACCTATGGTGTTCTGCAAGGATCCATGCTAGGTCAATTACTATCCACATTTCCTGAAGAATCTATGTCTGAAGTTAATAAGCTAACCATGAATTGGAATATATCAATGAATGGATAGTTGTCAACCGTTTGAAACTCAATATCCCAGACAGTCACAATGGGATTAATCTACTTCATTGTTGCCTCCAAGATTACTTATTGTTGAGACAGGCTATAATTCATGACAAAGGCACAAACTTTGGAAGTCATCCCTGATAATGGACTGATTCTAAAGGACCAACTTCAAGCTGTTGTGAAATCTTCCTTTTTCCATCTCAGGAACATCTTCATAATTAAGCATATATTTCCCCTGTAAACCTTCCTATGGTGGTTCAGACCTTAGTCTCTTCTCAACTGTTCTATTGTAATACTTGATTTCTGAGTCTCCCTAACTGTGAACCTCATTGTGTTTTGTTCAAAATTCTGTGGGCTCGTTAATATGGGGTATCTAAATATCAATATATCACACGTTCTGTAAGAGATGTCACTGGTTTCCAGTTCAGCAGAGGATCATCTTCAAATATCTTGTCATGATACACTTAGCCAGGTATGACATGTGTCCCCTTTCTTGTGATATCTTCTGCATTGTAAGTATCTGGCCTGTCCCCTGTGTTTTGCCTTGCATGGACTGCAGGTTCTTCTGTAGGTACCACTTGAAAACTGGCATTTATGCCTTTGATTTTCAGGGTCTGCACCTGTGGAATATGCTGACTATCTGAAGGGGCCCCTAACTTTATGTGGCTTTTAAGACCTCTTTGAAATTCCATCTTTGGTGTATTATGCCCATTTCTTTTGCTGTATGTTTGCTTATTGTTTTATTTGTTTTGTTTACCAAAACCATGCTACATAAATATACTAATACTAATATTTTATTTATTTATTTATATTTGTTGACCGGGAGTGTCCGACTGGACGTAGGTCCATTTTCAGCGGAGGCCTGGGGAGAAAAGCTCCACAGTTAAAATAAACAGACAGTAGTTACACTGGATTACAAAGCGAATAACAATTTGATTAACTTAGCAATTAATTACAAACATATTTACAGATGAAGAACATAGTACATCAGTAGACAACTAGAATCTTCATCTGCGAAGTACATAACAGAGATTAACAAATGTTACAATAAGAAGTTCCTGCTGTATAATAAGTACTAGGCTTATGAGCATCTGCGCTTGCTATAATCAAGGTAGTTAGTGGGGTGGAAAGAAAGGTAGTGGTTGGATGGGGTGGGTGATATTAGAGTGGGAGTTGCAAGAGCATAGCCAGCATGTTTTTAGGTGCGCTTTTAGTAAAGTTTTGAAGTAGTTTTGAAGTGGGTGCATGATGGTACGGAGGTAATTGTGGGTGGGAGGGAGTTCCATAATTTGGCTATGGCGCAAGAGAATAGTGCTTCACCAGCAGAGTTATTGGCTTTAGTGATCTGCAAGTGATTTTTGTTGCTGGATCTTAGTGGTCTGGTGGTGCGATAGGGTTGGAGTAGATTCTGGAGGGATGGGACATTTAGTGGATGGTTTACTAGTTTGTGGGCGAGTGAGAGTTGATACCATTGAAGGAGGTGAGGGAGTTCAAACCAGCCCAGTTCAGCAAGTGAGACAATGGTAACTACGGTAGGATGCCCCTCTGGCGAATTTGGCGATTTTGTTGTAGCAGGTCTCTAGCTTGTTTAGATCGCATTGCCTTAGGTTGGTATATATTGGAGAGGCATAAAGTAGGGTGGAGATAATGTGGGAATTAGCTACTGAAATCTTTGCTGCTTTGGTGAGAAGTTGCTTATTTCTGTATAACGCTCCTAGTTTTTTGTGGACTTTTTTTATAGTCATGGATATGTGAATGTCAAATTTTAGTTTATTGTCTATTTCCACTCCTAGCAATTTGGTGTGCTCAGTTGGGTATATAATGGTGTTGTCTTTTGCTGTGATGTTAAAGTGAGAGTTGTTTTGAGTATGTTTGGTGGGTTGGAAGATGAGTAGTTTAGTTTTGTTTGGGTTGAGTATTAACTGGGCATCGGATAACCAAGTTTCAACAGAGGAAAAGGCTTCCTATGTGACTTTTTGCAGTTTGGGTAGGGACTGGGCTGAGCAGATGATGGTTGAGTCATCTGCGTATTGTATGAGTGTGCCATGTTTGGTAGCAGAGGCTAGATTATTGGAGAAAATAGAGAAGAGTAGGGATCCAAGGATGGATCCTTGGGGAACCCCTATGGAGACAGGTAGTTGGGGAGATATGTCATTCTGCCATACAACGGATTGTGGCGGTCAGACAGGTAACTCTGAAACCAGTTGGTGACTGATTGAGAGAAGGATAGGTTATTGAGTTTTATTTTGTATACATTCTTTATTGTTAATGTTTATCATATTTATGTTTAGTTATAAATGCAGTAATAAACTTGAACTTGAATCAGTTTATATGACACTACTTATCTACCAAGTGCTGCTCAAGCTGAACCCTCTGTCTCTGAAACAACTATTGGTCACCAGTGTTCCTACTAGATCCTTCAGGTCATCAGATGAGGGCCGGCAGCTCTTTCAAAGACCTGCTTGGGAACATCTTCATAGTGTATCCTATGTTTACATTGGTCCAGTCCTTTGGAATTAATTATCTTCTTTTATCTGAGCATGTCGCACTAAAGCCTCCTTCAGGATGTCCCTGAAGTTTCATATTTTTAGCTGTGCCTGCACCCTGATTTCCATGTGAATAATCCATAGTTTTGTGAGACACAAGTTCCCACACTAATTTTCTCTACAAGTACTTTTTATATATCCATTTTCCTTTGTAGTTAGTGTCTTCATATTCTGTCTTTATCACATTTTGCACTAAATTTTGCTTCTTTTTATCCATCCAGCTAAAAGAGAATGACAGTATATGTACAACAGAAGCAGAGGAAGGTGAATGCCACTCCATTATGAAATGTGAAGATTAAATAAATGCTTGTTTTACTTAATGTTGAGCAATTTATGAGCAGGTTACAATGGCCTAAGCTATGCAAGCATACAAAATGTTGACATTTTCCTATATAAACCTGGTGAACAATGGCTATATTATAGCTGATCCATTTAGTTATTTTACTGTCCAACTTCACAACTGGGGGTTATTTCTGGTATTCTGAAAGTTGACTGCTGCTATGTCCTACTGTTCTTTTTTTGTGGTGGCTTGAAATCAGAGTCCTTTGTAATTATTTAAACACTTATCTTCTTCTTTGTTTGATACAAAGAACTTTACTTTAGCAAATACCCATTTCAGAACCCACGAGTGTATAGCACTAAAATGCCTAAATTGGTTAGACCTACCACATCATCTAACATATACATAGCTTCTTACCACCTATAAAATTATCCAGCATCAATCTTCTTGTCCAGCACTAAATAATGTCTTACACAACTATGTTACCTGTTGATCATTATGATCCAATGACCAAAAACTACTGTCTGCCCACAAACCTATCAAATATGCAGGGCATTGTCCAAACTCATACTATGTTGCTAAGGTCTGGAAAGCCTTACCTGTATCCATATGGGCAACTCTTCCCTTCCATCTTTCAAAACAATTCTAAAAGACTTCCTAGCCAAAAGATGGCTCTGTTCCTGCTCAACACCTATTCATATCTTATACCTCCTTAACTCTCCCTTCTTCATTCACTTCCTTACTTCTATTAGTTTCTCTCCCTGGCTTTCTCTCTCTCTCTCTAAATATACCATAAGCCTGTTTTCTCTCATATCATATTGCAATTCTTGTTTGTATTATACTAACTTACCTTTAATTTCTCTATAAACTGGCTACATTTCTGTAAATATTAAATCAATGTCATATAACTTGTATCTATTCTTAACCAATGTTTTCATATTATGTCTAATTTGGTATAAATATTTAAACTGTAGATGTTTTGTATAATTTGTGAAGATTTTAAAATTATTGTTCTTAAAATGTTTTGTAATATTTATGAGCTTTTCTCCCTGAGCCTCCGCTGATAATAGATCCCTACCCAATTGGACTTTTCTGGTAATCAAATGTTAATTAATCAATAAATTTAATGAGAAAATTAAAATGTTGCATATAAATCAACATAAGATTTTAGTAATTGTAAATGTTCTGTCTTTATATATGATTATCCCACATGATATTGGACTAGAAGGATTTAAAGTAATGTTAAAAGAAATGTCAGTCAAGTGTTGATATCCATGACATTTATCCCATATATGCATGCTTAGAACAAGTTTTAAAATAACTTTCATGACAAGGTATTTAGGTAAGTTAGTGGTGTTGCTATGGGGCCATCATAGTCCCCAAGTTTGCAAATTTATTTTTGGGCTTCTGGGGAAAAATCTGTTATGTACATTTATCAATTCCAGAAAAACAATTAAATATTTCTACAGATGTATTGATGATGATATATATATATATATATATATATATATATATATATATATATATATATGTATAAAATATACATCTTTACCAGACATTAAGTTGAGCTCAAAATGTGTATCAGCATTTTAAGCCACAGCACTTCATTTCTTAGGTTATCATACAACCAAACTTTTCTGATAAGTTTTTGGACTTAAAGGTGTACAAAGATGAAAATGTAGGCAATTTGGTGACTAGAGTTTGTTACAAACCCAGTGTGGGTAACACATGCCTAAATTACTATAGCATGCATACAAAGAAAATCATTACTAAGAGACAATTGATATGAAAAAATAGATTAATCATATGATAGATATTATAAAACCAGTATGCAGAACCTTAAACAATCAAACAAAAAAACAAATGATGCTTAGGTGGCATCCTGTGGATCAGTTAAAAAAAAATCAGCAGGACACAGACATTAACTGTCCTCATTTTCAAAGGCAATATTCAAATGAATTATCTGATCTTCAGGGTGGTACAACCTTAAATAAGTCCTAACAATATGCATTATACACTTTTCCCCAAAAAATGTTATCAGTAATAACTACAATATACTGGTAGTTAACACTGAACCGAAACAGGTAGTTGGATAATGTCCAGCATTTGCAAATGACATACTAACTTAAAGCACATTTTAAATAAAAACTCTGCTCCTTATATTTTAAAACTTGTGGCTTTTTCAATACGCCTTTGTACCCAACGCAGGCTTCGGGCAGACAGCCCCACCTTTTTAGTGTTGTTTTACGGCAAATGGTTAATCTACCTACACTATAAACAAGTTCTGTAACTGAAAGTAGTTGGGTGTTTATCCTTTTCTATATTAAAAAGTAGAAAGCTCTTCACAAGAACCTATAAGCATGCCAATGGTGTTAAAATTGGGAAACTAATATTCTGTGCACACATGACAAGATATGCATGGGCATTGAACTGTTCTTTTTATGGTTTGGGATAGGGAAAGTGATTTTTGGCAGAAGGAGATGATAAGATTCTCTATATTTTACTAGATTATGTGTAAACTCCTCTCAGCTGTCCCGGATTTTGACTCACATTTTAACTTTGTCCCTCCCTCCTAAAAATCGATGACTTTTGGAGAAAGGTGGTGAATTATACTTAATAAATAATGACAAAGAATACAATTGTAGACTTCTTTTACTTCAGAAAACGTACATTAATTTATATTTTCTTATTCTGCCAATGAATCAAATTAAAAGTACTAATATTTTAAAAGTATCCCTTATTACTTCAGGATCCAGTTATCCCTGATCGGTTGAAAGCTATGGCTGGTTTCTGTAGAACACCTAACACAAACCACCTATTCCTTCCAGTTACGGATTCTGTTAATAAAACCGGATATACTATACTTCAAGCAACACCGGAAGTATTTCTACAGATTCGTAAGAGGTAACACACAGTTGACAGCGCATAATGTACTGCCCATGGATGTACAAATCACGTGACTAGAAACGCAACATTTCTCACGATAAATTGTTAGTTGGATGCGAGATTTTGCTATTCGGAAGTGTTTTATGTGTTTATTTTGTATAATTGTGGTTGGCATCATTCAGTCATGTCGATCGAAATCGAATCAGCTGAGTAAGTGTTGTTTATTTATTTAAGGGATAGCTGGAGGTGTTGATAGTTTCAACATCAGTAGAACCTTTGTTGGCGTTAGGTAGTATGTGGGAATTTCGGGGGTTCGGCTATCTGCTACATGTTTAGGTAATTGCCGCAGAACGCTGTGTTGTTTTTCTGGAAGCATAGCTAGTACTTCTTTGTCTACATGGTGGATTTTTTTTGTTGCCACACTTTTGCCTTTACAGCTCTATTTGTAAGTCATTGTTGATATGAGTGTCCGTTTTAGTTGTGTATAAATGGCTTGCAGCGTATCTGTCATGTGTCTCGCAGTTTTATTTATTATTGCTAATAAGCTGGGACAGCATGCTGATCCAGAATTTCTTCTATAGTTTTGTTGAGTCTCTTTACATTTGTTAGTCTGTGATAAATAGTGAGAGTTAAGTTCCATGAATCCTGATAGGCAATGGCATTATAGTTTGTTTGTTTATTAGTTACATTTATTGACTAAGGAGGGGTCTGATTTAATGGAGACCAATCTCTGGATTTGGGTGGAAAGTCCAAAGAATGAGAAACTTCAATTTAAAAATTTACAGTGAGAATCTGAAAAATGTACGGGAGCAGTGCACCTAATGAGATGAAAGTTGGGCTTACAGGCATACAGTATGTAATGGATACATTTAAATGTGTGTAGCTCATTATATGTAGGGAGACCACAGCTGGTAGCTGGGAGACTATGGCTGGTAGCTGTTGCAGAGCAATGCTGTATATTAATAAGGTTGATTAGTTAGTTTGTGTAGAGAGGAAGAGGGGGTTGTGTGTCTTGTGGATGTGAGGCTGATTTGATGCAGAATTGCCTGCTGAAAAGTTATCTAGATGTTGACAATACTGCGGTTCATAGGAGGTTATTAGACTAGCGGTCCTAGAGTCTTTTCAAGCCTAGCCATGTTAATCCCAAGTATCCCCATTTGTTCTGTTTTTGGGTAGTTCGCAGAATGAATTTATTGACAGAGCAGGTCTGTGAGCAACACTGGCTACCCCTGGCCATGAGAGACAAGTGTGCCACCCCAGGGGTAAATTTGCGGTCTCCCATCCAGCTATCTAGGTTGAGTTTGAATAGGGTCAGTGAGGAGCTCTGTTTTATGGAGTCTATTCTAGAGAAGCGGTAGTCTCTGGAAGACCTCTGTCTGTCCAGCATGATCTGTTAATGTCGCAGGCTAGGTTGAGATCTCTAGAATGAGTGACTCTTGAGCTGTTTGACTTGTAGATGTGCAGCATGTCCTTCAGGGAAGTGTTGGAGAGTGCCCTGTAAGCCTAGCACAAGTCACCTCTCAGCAGCCTATAAGGTACAGAGTAAAGTTACAGGGCTTTCAGCCTGTCCACATAGGTCATGGTTTGTAGTCTCTGTATTTTCTTAGTGAGAAACCTCCTGAGGTTTCTTCACCTGCTGCAGGTGTCTGGTGAGGTACATGCAAAAGGGTGCATTATACTCTTAGTGGTCTGATGAGAGTCAAGTACAGTGGAGTTATACCATCCCTTGACCTGGGTGCTATGCCCTTGCTTATGAGGTGCGCTATGTAGAAGGTTTTCCTTATCACTGTGGAAACTTGGTGGTGAAAGTTCAGATTGCTGTCAACCTGTGTTCCTAAGTCTGACACCACTGGGTTGTAATTTGGGGGGGGGGGGGGTTGCTGTCAATATTGTAATTTGTAGGGAATTCCATTTTCCAACTCCACTACCAATGGCAAAACCCCAAACTGAGCCTTTCTGCAGCAGTACCCTATTCAGATAGGTCCTGAGCTACACACTTCTGCCACAAGGGAGCAGGTCTGACTCTAGCCTGTGCTATGTAAGGCAAGGAAACACAATTTCTAGATGGGAAGGAGTAAGGGAGAGTCGCTTTAAGGTCAAAGTGAGAGTGTTTGTACCACCCTCTGCACGGACTGGCAGCTCTTTGAACAGCTGTGAACAGTGGGAGACTATGGAGAGCATTTCCTATAGAGGATTTTAAACTGGAGAGGTTTGCTTGTATGCAAGTATGGAGAATCGCTTTTGCTTTTAAACCCTCAGCTTTTTGCATTTTTATATGATTGGCCTATCAATCAGTAGTTTCCACCTTGGATGGGTTGAATTTATTTCTCTGCTCCCACCAGAGTGCAGAAGAACCCTTCCAATGTAAAACAAAGTCGCTGTGAGCTCAAGTGCAGTAAGAAATGCTATACAACAGAAGTAAGACTTCCTGCAATATCAGGAGTCCTTGGAAATAAATTCACCAACCTTTAGAAATGCTCACAACACACAAAAACTTTGAACAGCTTTTAAAATATTTGAGGAGGTTAGGACATTTCAGAATATTGTTAAAACAACCTAAGAAGAGTACAGTAACAGATGGAGTTTCTTTAACAAGCACAGGCTGAAAAAAACGTCATAAGTTCAAGCAAATAAATAAATGCAGCGCAGAAGTTTTAAATATCACTGAAAGAGTTAGACCAGGTACAACAATTTATACTTGTATCAGCTTTGTAGTCCAGATGATTTTAGAAGTAATCCAAGTCTTGTAATCACAGATGTCCAAGCCAGGCACAAGGAGGTTCTGAATAAATGGGAGAAATGAGGTGCAATACTTTACTGTTGGAAAGAAATTGACATTTAGTAGTTTCTAGCAGATGTTCCTTTAATTTGTTTCAGATGTCTGGAAAGCAGTTACATACTTATTTTTTATCTTCCAGCTAGGTAAATATTGTCTAGCATTTTAAATGCATTCCTGACATTTGGGGTATGTGTTCATTATTATTTTGGTGGTTTGTGAAGTCTGAGGTTAATGAATGTGCTGAGAAGTGCTGGAACTCTGAAAGGGCATAGTGAATGTCATCTTCCGAACTGAAAAAATATGTTAGTAGCTGTCCATTTATTGGAGTTACTAGAGTGTTTATTGTGCTGAGGCAAAGTTGTTACTTAACAGTTTTGGGAAATTTAATTTAATGGAAAGCACCTAATCATATGTTGGTGCATACCTGTTGTGCAGCAACTTCAGTTGTGTTTTGTGCATTAAAGTCACCATTGTAATGTCTATTTTCAGCTGTCCGTTAACAGTGACAGCTTCATGTGTTACTTTAAAGACTTTGCATTTTGTATACCAAGTGGGAGACTGTTATACAGCAGAGAAAGTCTGTGTGGGGTAAATTTATTCCATTTTAGTGCTTTTAATTTTTATTTTAATACTAAGACAGGATCTTATGTCTAACGTGTACAACATAGGTTAGATAGAGAAATTCATGCTAAAAATGATGTTCCATAGTTGTAGCTCTAGCTCTAGAAGCCAGACATTGGTCATTTCTTAGATATTTGTATGAGGCTGACTCTGAGGAGTTATTTAAGTCTACATTTTTTTAATACAGGACTATTTACTGTATGAAAAGTAATGTTGTGCCCTCATAGGTTATCTGATTGGTTTTGTCCTGTATGTACAAAATACAGTATTGCGTGCTGTAATTGGCATAACAAATGAGGCAAAAATCACAGCAGTTTTGTATGTATTGCCAGTGCCTTTCACTGTCAGGTGAGTCATGCCCTAACGTTTTATAACTTTCTGGGAAACATATGGTCCACTGTTGCATAGATTCACAGCTGTGTCTAGGTCTAGGAATTTAAGAAAAACATTAATTCCAACCAAAGTTAGAGTATAGCTGAGTTAGGGATTCTTCTGAAGTGAAGAATAGAACTTTTATTAACATTAAAAGTTGAGCTGTCTTCACAGCTGTATAACTTGGATATTTTGTTATATTCTAAAGCTTAACCAGTGCTTCTTACCAGGATACAAGGCTGTCTGATTTTAATTCTCAATTAACTTGATTAGCTCCTCTTTTATTTATTTATTTATTTTTTGCTAGTATGCAGACCAAATTCATTACTACTTGTTAAGATAGTTTGAGGTGGTGCCCCTGTAAGTACCCAATAAGGAAAGTAACTGGAGTGAAAATTAACTTTTGAAGTAAGTTATGGAATCCAGAATGACAAAATAGTGTCAAAATATGGTAATCCCCCCGCCCTTGCATCGTCAACATTGTGGAGGGGTAATTGCTAAGAAACATCTTCCTTCAGACAGACGTGTGTGTGTGTGTGTATATATGTATATATGTATATATATATATATATATATATATATATATATATATATATATATATATATATATATATATATATATATATATATATATATATATATATATACACACACACACTCTATCTCTGGGCTCTGGTGGTATATTTCAGGGCATTTAGTAAGCATATCCAAGACTCCTTATATATTGCAGTTCCCAAGTCTCTACACCATTGTTTTTTGTATTCCTTAGTAAATGAGGGTCTATATTAGAACACTGAACTTTAAAAATTTCGAGTGTTCTAATATTGGCCCATTTTAAGCGAACGCTGAAAATATCGAAGAAACAGAAAACCAAATTTTTTCCTAGGGAAAGAATTCGGTTGTCCGTTTCTGTTGCTATGGTATTTTCAGCGCTGTGGTGGAAAGTTACGGTTCGGGTTCAGGTAAGTGTACGATTGTGTGGACGTGAGGGTTAGGGCGGGTTAGGGTTAGGGCATGGGTCAGGTAAGTCTGCGATTGTGTGGACGTGAGGGTTAGGGTGGGGTAGGTGAGTTAGGGTTAGGGCGCGGGTGAGGTGACTGTACGATAGTGACGGACCTTAGGGTTAGGGTTTAGGTTAAGGTAAGTGGATAATTAGCGGTGTAGGGTTAGGTGTAAGAGTTTAGGTGTATGTGTGTGGATTGCTGTTTGTTTGGTGTGCTTGTGTTGTGTGTATGTGTTTTGGAACAGCAAATTTTTTCCCTAGGAAAAAATTCGCTGTTCTGTATGTTCAATGTTTTAAATTTTCGATTACTAGGGTTCGATATTAGAACAATCGAAATTTTGAAAGTTCGGTGTTCTAATATAGACCCAGTAAATGATACAGATTTCATCATCAATATCTAGTAACTTTTTTTTTTTTATTTGGAGCTCCTTTTACCTTTCCTGTCTTGGTTCAGGGTGCCAGTATAAAGATAACAAGTTGAGAGTAGTTTGCTATCTGAGTACAGACCAGTTTCCATTTTGAAAAGAGTTCATTAATCTATTGAAATGTGGTTCAAGTTCCTGGTCCAAATCAAAAGTGTTTAAAAAAATACTTTCCTTCTTGTAATAACTGATCTCAATTAACTAAACCTGCACATTCCCTAAATTTCTCCTGTATCCTTGTAGGAAGAATCGAGAAGACAATATGTATATCTACTGGGACTAATTCTCCTTTCCAGGAAGTCAAGTTTGTTACTTTTAAATGCTCTTTTGAGAGAAACTGCCACTTGAGCTGTCAATTCAGATCCTATTGTGTTTCCTGTATTATTTGTTTTTATTCCTCCAGCTTTACATGTTGTTCTTTCCAAGTCTGGGAGTATAGTTGATTCATTATTAAAACACCGACATTAATGCTGTCAACTTTCACATTGCTATTCCAGTGTGGTAGCCCAAATCCTTTCTGACCCAGCAGTAAACTGAAAGCCTTTTATCTAAATTTAGGTGTGCCATTAGCCCAGAAAAGGTGCAACAACTGTTTCTTTAATTGCAGTAACAGTGAAGGGAAAGAACATTTTGGCGCCATTGCTCGGCATATAATGTCAGAGATAGGACAAACTATTTTAGAGTCTGTACATGGTGAGACATATTTCTGCATATTTTCTAACCTATTCACTAACTTTGTTTATAAGAAATTTAGTCATTACATACTTTGACGTCTCAAGGGAATAAGTTAAAATCCAGTCTGATAACATGCATGGGAGTTCAGTTGTCGGCCTGGGGAAAGGTCTGTTGCAGAGTTTCGGGGTGTAGTGCATAGAGACAGATTCAGTCTTTGTCATATTAAGTTTGTACCCTGAAATTATCCTAAACTGGTGCAGTAGTTGTATAACAAGGGGAAGATTTACTTTAGGATTGGTTCAGTATGTTCTCAAGTAATCTGCATAGAAAGAGAGCTTTATTTATTTCCCTGCAATATGATGCCTACCAGTGGCTGAGTTATAAAGCTGAAGAACAATGGCTCATTTAGGTGGCATATAATAACTGTGATAGCTGGCATCCTTGATGAGATCTTCTGTGTAATGTAAAATTAGATGTTAAGTAATTGCCTTGTTTAATCCTAGCTGACCCATGTAAAAGTTTCTTGTCAGGATTACACAAATCTGAGGAAATCCCATACAAGAAAGTGCACATAAAAGGATAGACTGGAAGTTCCTATAAAATGCTTTTTCAGTATCCATACTAGCAATCAGTGGCTGTCCTGACAACTTTTTTATTAATGCTGTTTTATAATGTTGTCAAATGTGGCTGTAGATGGGGTAAAATACATTTGGTCTAGTCTGTATGCATTATGAAGGGTAGGTAATTTGCTACTTTGCAGGCCAGTAAAGCCATAAATATTTTATAATTGTAGTTTGGCTGCAAGATAATTTGATAGGATACAGGGAAGTAGGGTCCTTACCTCGTTGCAAAGTTTTTGAATGACATTTCACAATGCTTTTAAGGTTTTGTCTCCTGATTTGCTGTTTTGTATAACTTTCCTTCCTGCTTGTGTTATAAACCTGGTGTGTTCAAGGGTATTCACATCTCTTTTACTGGGTATTGTCATTTTATAGTGGTCTGTTTTTCTTTCTCTCTGTTTGTTACTGCAAGCCTCCTGAAACTTTGGGAATTCACATTTCCTTTACCGTGTCAGAATGATGAAACCTGATGCTCATAAAAGAAGTAGACTGTATGAGGAGAAATCCCTGCAGGTAGTTTTAGTTTTTCTGAAAAATAGCTTTTAAGTATAGCTTTTCAGCTGAAGAATAAATGGGCTTATTGCACTGACGCACTCTGCTGGAGTGCCTTCTGTGTGGAGTCTGCATGTCCTCCCCATGGTTGGGTGGGCGTTTGAAAGACATGAGTAAATGGGCGTGCCTTCGTTGAAGGTTGAACGTCAAGCTGACACCTCAGCGTTCATGAAAATCTACTTCCAATTATTAGCGGACCAGAGTTTGCTGTGGCGACCCCTAACCGGGAAAAGCCGAAAGACCACAACAACATTGCAGTATATCTAAAGCATGATAAAGAGCACAAAGTAAATGTGACTGAAATGTTAATTTTCTGGAGATTCTCAGTAAGCAGTAGTTCTGAGTGTTGCCTTTCTGAGTAAATGTAATGATCTTGCATGAGAGAGGCATAATAAGATCATTTTTTGATTACACGAAGTTCATTATGGAGGAGCTTGGTCAGTTGAAAAAGCAAGTACAGCTGTCGTTATGAGTACTAACTATTTTTTAAGTGCTGCAGTTACATTGGTGTATTTTATTATTTTTACACACATTGACTGTGTTAGTCCTACTAAACCAATGGCCTGTCTTCAGGGAAGGCCGTAGGTGGTATTCATACTGACTAGGGAAATTCCGCCCGAGCATTGGGGAACTTCCCTTCTCGCTGGCAAGTGGGGACATTGGTGGGGGACTTCCTGCTTCTTATCTGGGTGTAGAGGTGGCTTGGAGTATGGCAAATGTTTCTAGTATGGAGGAGGTCTTCTAAAAAGAAGTCGAGTGAGCGAGTACTAAAATGAGTTGGGGTGCGAAGGAAGTCAAACCTTTGCAAAAAGAAGCAGTAGAAGAAGAGGTATGCGAAGCAACAAAGTAGATGTTTGCAGAGAAAGAGAAGGGAGAGGCGAAGGTAGAGAGAGATGTGGAGGTTGTTTTAGCCTTCACAAGATTCGGAATTTTTGTTCCAGGAGAGATTGTTCGAAGGAGACAATGAGCTGCAGCCTGGATGTATTATTACAGCCCTCCAATCAGGAAGGTTGTAGTATATGTATTTTAAGGGAACCCGAAAGTGAAAAAGCTGTGTTGTGGGGCAATATTATGGATATAGTTTAGGAAGAAAAAGTGGGTGAAATAAGAAGGGAGATTAAGTATGTGCAGACAGTGAAAGAAGGAAAAAAGAAAAGAGTGCATTTGAAAAGGACATTTTTTTTGTAAGAATAAACAGTAAGAAAGAGAACTCGATAGGTATGACGTTTGTGATAATATAGTATCACCCTTGGGTATATCGCCTAAAAAGTAAGAGCATTTATTCATGTCAGTAAAGGCACTTTTTGTGACATTATTTTTGAATCAGGACAGTATGTGGAGTAATTTTTGTAACAATATGAATTTAAAGAAAAACTGTAATCCATATTATAGTTGTGATAAAGTGGGATGTGAAGCTAACAAATGTGAAGTGAATGTGTAAAATGTGAACAAATGAGGCATTTGTGGATGTATTGTAAGGAAAATGCAGGGGATAAAGGAAAGTAAAATACGGGGGATAAAGAGTATGAGAAAGAACAAGCGATATAGAGTACAAGAACAAAGTATAGAAGTAGATTAAGAAAAGGAGCACTAAGAACAAATAATGGCAGAGAATATTGGGCTAGGAAAGAAAAAGGGGATGGAGAAATGGTAGAATCGAGTGATGATGAAGATGTTAATGGGAGAGTGATTAAGGGAAAAAGAGTAAAAGAAACCAAAAATTCAAGAGTATAGGTTTGAGAGAAAAAAATCTGTGAATTTTAGCCATAAAATGTGAATTGTATAAAGAATATCAACAAAAGGCTGGGTTGTATTGGAATTATGTATAACACTTGATGTGGCTATTGTTATATACAAGAATTTTGATAAAAAGTAGAAAAATTATGGGAAGGTGAGATTATTTGGTTTATGGGAAAATGTTCAGGTATAGGAATATCAAGTCAAAAGTCAATAGAATCTTTGATTACAAGTTAGTAATATTAGGTAGAGTAACAGTGGTGGATGCAAGATGGAAAAAGCAAGCTTACAGAATTATTGAACTTTATGCATATGTTGCACAAAAAGAAATGGATATGTTTGAAAGAATTTAAGATTAGTTAAGTGTGAACATGGAGATGATAGTGGGGGACTTAAGACGGTTATTAAAACATAGAAAATTTATATAGCTGGACTAATAAACGATGGACATATAAAAAGGGCAACTTAACAACATAAATAGATTATTTCATGATTTTAGAAAGTTTGAAAATTTGTACAAGAAGGAATAAAAGTTGCAGGATTTTCAGATCTTTGGCAATTTGGAAAGAGATTCAAGAAGGGGAGGAATATATAAAGATAGGTTAAGGTATTAAAAGATTAATTGAAAAAAGATTTGGAGGAAGAAGGTAGAGACGGGATTAAACAGTTAAAGCCATGCTGGTAAAGCAGTAGCATTGTTGCGTAACAGCAAGAGGTTCTTCTGTTCGATTCTCGGCTGGAGTGCCTTCTGTGTGGAGTCTGCATGTCCTCCCCACGGTCGAGTGGCCTCCGAGACATGCATGAATGGGCGTGCCTTCGCTGAAGGTTGGGCACCGGGCTGGTGACTTGGCACCATAAAACTCTTCTGCCAATCATTAGCGGACCGGAGTTCTGCTGTGGCGACCCCTAACCGGGAAAAGACAAAGAAAGATCATGTAGGTATGAGAGTGTGTTTTATTAAAACTGGATGTGCTGGTGGATATGTGTCAAAGGAAAATATGAGAAACGTTTCTTGGAATGGCAAAGTTTAAAAAGAAAACTAAATAATGAAGTAACTTATGAAATGTTTAAATAGGTAATAAAAAGAATATATATGAGATGAATCAAAAGTTAAAAATGTTTAAACAAAGGAATTTTTTTACAAGGGAAAAAAGAAGAGGTTGCACCCTGCACAAATAAAATAGAGTAATAAGAGAAATGAGAGCAGAAAAAAATGTTAAAATGCAACAAGAAGTAATGGATGTAATAAAAGAATACAAAAAGTATAAGACAGATGGAAAATTAAAAGTGGAAAGTTAATTAAAAGATAAGATAATGAAGGGTTAGAAAAAACTGTGGAAGAAATGAATGTGTTAGACTGTAAATATGGAATCAGCCACAGGGTTGGATGGGATTGAATATTCTAAGTATAAAGATATGTCAGATTGGCAGAAGTATTTTATGGAAGTATTAAATGAATGGTTAGAGAAAGGCATGGGGAAAAAAAGTGTGTTGGAGTTATGAAATTTTATATGGAAGAAAGGAGAAAAGGAAAACATTAGGAATAGGGGACCGATAGTGTTAAGTAATGCATACTATAAGGTATTTATGAAAATAATAGAAAACATTTAGAAAATAAAGTAAAATATTTGGAAAAGGGGGAAAGGAAGTAAAGAACTTCTGAAGATAATGAGAGAAATGGTAGGAGATATAATAAATAGGAAGTCCAAACTTAAAATGATGGCAGGTGATTTTAAGCATTTGATGAGACAACATGAAACTTTGTAGAATGTACTGAAATATTAAGTGAATGAAAAATAAAAATATTTGTTTCAGCTTTCATAAATGAAATGGAAGAAAAGGAAATAAGGGAAAGGGAGAACACGTTGAAAAGATGGAAAGGATATCTGAATGAGGAAATAAAAGAATATTGAGAAAATTGTGTTATGTAAAATAAGTATAGGTAATACAGAAAAGTGCAAGAAAGAATAGTGTTTGAAATTAAAAGAATAAGTATTATTGTATATACATGTAGAAAAAATTATAGAGAACGAAAAACTAAAAGATATAAAGGTGATAATAGTGAGATGTAAAATATTTTGAATGTAGAGATTTTTTTTTTTTTGGAAATTACATTTTACTGGCAATTTCTTTACTGTTAATATGCCATATAAAAATAAGAAAGATTGGATGTTATTATTGTTGTGAGGTTGAAACTACAGTGCATGTTTTTTTAAAGATGTAAACGGGTGAAGAAATTATGGGAAAATAAAATTTTGGAAGATATTAAAGGAATGAAGGATATAAACATGGATGATATAATATGCTTTTTATGGTAATGTTGTTGTGTCTTTTCGGCTTTTCCCGGTTAGGGGTCGCCACAGCGGAACTCCGGTCCGCTAATGATTGGCAGTGGATTTTTACGTGCCGAGTTGCCAGCCCTGACGCACAGCCTTCAACGAAGGCACGCCCATTCACGCATGTCTCCACACAGAAGACGCTCTAATTGGGAATTGAACAGGCCAATGTCTTACCGTGAGGCAACAACGCTACCGCGGCACCACTACTGCAGTAAATGCTTATTATGGTAATAAGGGAGGAAAAGGTGCTAAGAATGTAGATAAAAAGATGTTTCATATAATACGGACTATGGACTGTTTGGAACAAAAGATTAAAAGAGAGAAAATGTAATGGAAAATGGATGTCAGAAATATTGAAGAAAATGTTTTTAGTTTTGTAAAAAAAAAAAAAAAAAAAAAAAAAAAAGAGGGGAGATGAATGTAAAGAAAAGTTTAAATATTAGGTTATAATTGTAAAAGATGTAAATCTGTTTGCCTTACAAACACAAGGTGCAGGGTGTGAGTTTCGTAAGGGATAATTGGCTAGGCTTAAAATGGCTTGCAAGGGCAGTTAGCCTAGTACTAATCTATGAACCTATGAAAAATATATGATCTGAAGTAGGATTCATTTTTTTGTCTGCTGTGTGTTATTATGATGGATCCGATCCGAACGAACCGCATTGGTTTTCAGCTATGCTATGGATCCAAGCTCTCCTCCTCACCCATAATGCCCTGTTCCCCCCTCATGACCTCAGATCTCGCTTGCCGCTTGCCGCTGGTGGGACTTGCAATGGCTGCTAGCTAAGTATTATGGTTACTTATGCAAAAAAGAAAATTTTGTTTGGTTCTTTTGAGTGATTCTTAGGTTTCCTTTTCCTTTTCTTTTGAATTAATTGAGTTAATTTTATATTAAGTAATCCCCTTTTTGTGTGTCCCTCTGGTGTGTGTGTGTGTGTAGGCCTGTGTTGTTTTTTTTTTTTTTTTAGTTACTTTTAGTAGCTTTTAGTGGTTTATAGATTATGGCTGATCAGCCTAAATCTATTTTTTTTTTTCTCACCGGCTGATGGCCATCCGGTCTGTTAAAACACTCACACTCTGTGTGTTACATTTGGTTGTGGTTGTTGAACCCCACACATCCTGGTGTGATTTTCCATGCCGGGGTTGGTCCGTGGAGTGGAGGTCCAGGTGCCGGCGCTCCTCTCCGGGACTACTGTGCTTCAGTTGTCTCTCCCTGGCCTCCTCCTGCCCTGGGACTCAACTCCCGCCCCCCTCCTGTGCCACCCTACCTGCCTCTGACGGAGGAGAAGCACCGGGCGAGAACGAGGGGATCTCCCAAAAAGGAGGCCCGGAGGGAGCCAGCGGCCCCTCACGGCTTAATTTCTCCCCCCCCCTTCGGCTGGCGGCTCCTCTCCCCGGCTCGTCCTCTGTCGTTAGGTCGCCCCCCCCAGACCGACTCGGTCCCCGTGAGGCTAGGGGAGACCGGGTGAGAAGGAGGCCGCACCCAGCTCTGAGAGCTCACTGATCCCAGCTGAGATGGAGAAGGTCTATCCGAAGATAGATGATTCAGGAGTCCATGATCGCCCAGTGGGGACCCAGACACAGATGGTTTCATCCAGGCCTTGCCTCCGGGCTATCTTCACTCGGGCCTCCCCAACTGGGGGCCCGCAGCCGGCAGCTTCTCCTACCCATCCTATTTCGACCCTTGGATCGGGTTGCCCCTCGAGGCCGGGTCGGCGCCGATCGGATCCGAAGCTCGCGCCGGCGATCAGTGCCGGAGCGAATCCTGTCCGGGAGCGGGGCGCCTTCGTATCCCAAAGCGGTTGGCGCCTGTCCCAGCGATCCGCTGTGTCGGCTTTCCGGGCCTTTCGATCCTGTGGGGGCTTCGTGTCGGATCCTTTGGTCGAGATGCCCGATCGGGGCCTGACTCTCCTCGGATGGGCCTCCGCCTCCGTCTCCTCCTTCTGGAGGCTGCCAGGCTTCCCCCCTCCTGCCTCCTGGGACCCCCTGCTTGTGCCACTCCCCGGCCCCGGCTCGGCTACCACCCGCCCAGCCTCAGGTTCCAGCCAGGGCTGGACGCAGCGGACCTGGAGCAGCTCCCTGCTCTGTGCCCCCTGTTGCCATGACAGAAGACTTTTTAAATATTGTAAATATACGATGTGTAATAAAGAATCTCTACTCTTTGAGAACTGCTGCTGCAGCTTTTATATCCACTTGAGCTACCACCAACTCTGGTAGATATACCCACTGTTTAATTGTGCCATCTGAAGGACGGCACACTAACCATTGCAGCACCCCCTCGTTCTGCACTACAGTGTCCGTATTGGGATAGTTAATCCAACTACTTGGAGTGGGAATAGGGCCCACAGCATTCTGCACAAAAGTGGATGTGCTATGAGTTGAGCTACTGAGACTTGCTTGTGTGTGTAACTTAGGACATTAAGACAATATGAATTTTTTTCAGATTCTAAGAGTGATCTTGTATTATTAAAAAATGGATATTTTCAATAAAACTATTGTGCTTCTTGGTATTAGTGGTGACATTTCTTTAGCAATCTGCATGGTTTCAAATGAGGTCATTGCTAAGTAGGGCTTGTAAAACCTCAGGCTTATCCTAAAACACCATGAAGGTAGGTTGTAAACACACAAATTGAGGTCTCCCCCTTCATGGTTTTCATTTACTGGTATAGTTGGTTTAGAACCTGCCCATAATATTCCAGGATTCCTTTCTTTGCAATGTGATATTGTTGTGCTTATCTGTTCATCATTTAAAGGGGCAGTTTGTATCCATTTGTTGCTGATAGACTTTATCTGACATTGTGTATGTGCCAACTTGCTTTATATTTGTGTCACTTTATACTGACACCTCTATATATGCACACACACACACTCGCACTTTTTTTTTTTCGCAGTTATGTATTTGCGAATACCATGCATTTCTAAAAATGCAACTGGCAGTATTGTTCAGTGGGTTAAGAGTGTGGCTTCATCCTATTAACCCTATGTTTGATTTTTAAGCATCTCTGCTTGTGTGCTGGGTGACTTTGCAGGTTAATTAACCAGTCTGTTGTAGGCTTTATAAAAGAACACATTTGAGTAGTGTATGTTAACTAAAATAGTATAAAGAAACAAGTTTATTTCTCCGTGGCTCTTTTTTTTTAATGTTAGCATCAGTAATATTTATTTTATGTCACATTTGTAGGTGTGAGAAGTTTCTTTTGACTATGGAGTCACAGTGCAGTTTTTTTGTGATCAATACAAGTTGGTTACACAGTACGGTATCATGTTTTGGGGGAGGTCTGAGCTAATTGTATTGGATGGACAACAACTACTTCTGCTTGGGTGGACTTTTCACAGAAGTTAAGCAGTCACTTTTGTTGCACATCCCTTATTTTATTTGCTTGCTCCCTAGGTCCTAAAGGGTGTTAACCTAGCGTAAGTAAAAGTATATTTAAGCACCTTGTTCACATTGCTGAAAACCATTGCCTGTATGTATGGCAGTAATTTTCATCTTTTTACGGAGATTAAAAAAGCCAGGTTGAAAACATACCTTCTGAGGTTCTGCCAGTATTTTGCTTTAAGTCATTTTTTAACATGCTCATCCTGGTGAGGGTCACAGTTGTGATAGAATGTAGCACATGCTTTCCTATCCCTAGTAGTAATCCCCAGTGTTTTCCCCATGTTCCTAAGGTGTTACTAAGCAAGCTTAAAGGTGCATTTTTTTTTCTAGTGTTTCCTGGGTCTGCACTGGGGCAATGCTTGCCATACCTACCAGAGGATGTACCTAAGGGGCATATCGGTTAATGTGAAAACAAACATTGCTAATTCATGTCAGCCCAAAGCAAGGACAGCTGTACTTCAAGTGTAAACCTACCTTTTTCGGATACTGTCAGTATTTTTGATTCATTCATTGTTTTTAAAAGTACTTTTTACCTCTGTGCCTGCCATTCGGTCTTGAACCTTTTCATTCCATACTGGTAGGCATTACCAAAGTTCATCCCCCATCCCTGTAGTGGTGTTGTTCTTATAGACACAACAGATGCTCTTGGGAATCTTTTGAGATGTTCCAAAGATCATGGTGCTACATTTTCTGGTGTTGATAATCAGCCTGCTTTGGGTTCAATTGCAAATCTTACTGAAGCTGTCTTGTAATTTAAGCTGGCACTGTCTGTTTACCAATTTCAAGTATAAGGAGGTCATTGGCACACAATGTAATATTCAGATTGGGAGGTCATTGGTGAGACCATTGATGAAAAATGAGAAAAAGTGGATGCAGAATTAAATCTTTGGGTACTCCCTGAGCCTTTGTTTTGAGAAAATTTTCTTTGAGCAGACCTGGAATGATCTGTCTGGAAGCTAACTTTGGGACCATAGTATTGTTTGTGTTTCAGAGCTGAGCCCCTTGCCTAAGCTTATGGAGGACTATTTCAGATGAGCTTGTGTCTATCAATCTGTTTAGCTTGGTTTAAATGTATTATTGAATATTTTTGGTTGGTAGATGGGTATAAGACTAAAGGGCGGCCACAGTGGTGCAGCGGTTAGCGTTGCTGCCTCACAGCAAGAGGTTCTCCGGTTCGATCCTCTGCTGGGGTGCCTTCTGTACGGAGTCTGGATGTCCTACCTGTGGCCGCGTGGGTTTCCTCCAGGTGCTCCTGTTTCCTCCCATATCCCAAAGACATGCAGTAGGTGGATTGGACACCAGGCATGAGTGCATGCTTGTGTGTGCCTTCTGTGGAAGGTTGGGCGCTGGGCTGGCAACTCAACACAGTAAAGCTCCACTGCTAATCATGAGCGGACAGGTGATCTGCTGTGGTGACCCCTAACTGGGAAAAGCCAAAGGAAGAAGAAGGGTATAGGACTAAAAGGCATTGTGGAAGCAGTGTTGGGCATTGCATAGAAACACATTTGCTAAAGTTGTTTAAGTCTTAGCTGTATATAATTAGTTTTAAAAATTTTGTAAGTCTGCAAAGGGTGGCTGATGGTCTGAAATC
Source organism: Protopterus annectens (assembly GCF_019279795.1). Lineage (NCBI taxonomy): Eukaryota > Metazoa > Chordata > Ceratodontiformes > Protopteridae > Protopterus > Protopterus annectens. Next base: position 645,407,734 of record NC_056728.1, read on the forward strand.
TTTGCACTAATCGGCATGAGTTTCTTATTAAGAGGGGATTATGACTGCATGCTTGAAATGGTAGGAATATCATTGAAAGTTGTGTGTAAGAGGGGTTTTGCAATACGAGTAGCTTTCCGTTTAAGAAAAACTGACTGCAACCTAGTAAGAAGTGTTATTTTTTCTCTCTGGGGTTAAGTATGGCTTTTTAGCTTGTTTTTCAGAAATTTGTCTGAAATAGAATGCTGGGGTGTAAGCTGCTTTCTGTAATGCTGGGAATGTGCTTGAGAAAACTGTGAGGAGTTAAGAATTTTTGGGGTTTGGTGAGGTGGGACCTTGGTATGTGTCTTGTGGTTTTATTGGGATGTGCCTGTAATTATTGAAAGTTTGATTTTCTTTCTTACTATGTGGAAGAAAATGCTTCCTGCCTATTTCTTAATGAGTCATCCTTGCAGAATTCGTTGTTCTCCTAAATGTCTTACTTAGCTTTGGGTGGTTTTTGTGTAGCTCAGCATTTAATTCCTGTTTCTGAGATTCCCATACCTTATCCTTGGCTGCTAGAAGCGTTTTTTTTTTTTTTCTTTTTTAAGTTTGGGCTTGGTCATGGACATTTTTGTTCTCTCGTTCACTTTTTAAGTTGTTTATTCTTTAACATTATCATTGCATTTTTGTGCAAACCCATACTTGGTTCACTTACATTGATTACCCTGTAGGCTGGCTGTTTTCATTCCTATTTAGACCAGATGTACATTTTTATTTTCATCTGGCATACTATCCAGCTCAGAACCAGAGTTTAACAGTATTGTTTCACAACTTCATTGTATACCCAAACGTGTTCCTTTCTACTATTATTGGAGCAGAATAGCAGATTTATTTATTTTTGCTTTTCCCTAAAGTCATCATCCTCATAGGCTGCATGCTCTTTAACGAAATCACTTCTGCACAGTAGTTCCTTTGACAGTATTCTGTGATCTGTCCTCTATCCTTCCCATTCCCCCCACACACACTTTTATCTTTGTCCAGTATTTCACCTTATTCTTTTTTTCCTTCACCTCCATGCTAAAGTTTTATTCTCCTTGCTTAAATGTGTTCTTCTTAGTGGTAGAGAGTACCCACTTGTGACATTCCGTAAAGGTAGAAATTTTAAATCCATTCTTGAAAGAGGTAACAATAAATGTTACCGCCCTCATTGTGGAATGTTTAAGTGTGGGTTCTGTCACTGGTGTAGACTTGTTTTAGTGACCAATTATTTCATCATTAATGGGAAGAAATATTTTTTACAGGACAAATATAACTGCAATACAAGAGGGGTTTATTTGGCATTGTGTTCTAAATTCTATGTTGGCAAGACGGATAGGACCCTTAAAAATTGGATGTATGAACATTTTTATGCCATTACAAGAGGGAATACTAATAATGCTCTAGCTAGGCATGTTTTATCTTTCCCAGAACATGATTTTCAGTTTTATTGATAAAGTTTTTGATAATAATAGGGGGGGTCCGGTTTCTCTGCAACTAGAAGAAAAAGAATTTTTATGGCAACTAAAATTAAATGCTTGTGTGTTGCCTGGCCTTAATGACAACATCTCCATGACGAGTATTTTAAAATTGAGGGCACAACTTAGATAGTCAAGATCTAGCATTTAGTTATTTTGATGCATTGCTTTATTTTTAATATATTTGGATGGATAGGTAGGTTTAAAGATGCATTTAGATGTGTGTGTGTGTATATATATATATATATATATACACACACACACACACACACACACACACACACACATATATATATATATAATTTAAATATGGATTGTTTTGTGGAGGGTTATTGTTGGTTATAGGTAACATAAGTGATATATACATATAGAAATATTGTTTTTTTTATTCTTTATTTTTTATTTGGCTGCATGTGTTTTTTTGTATTTAATGGATGTAGGAAATGATGTCATCACTTGTTTCCTATTTAAGCTTGAATTTTTTGTACTGTTTTGTCTGAAGAAGTTTACATATATTCAGTAAACGAAAGCGCTTATGCTATTGTATTTGCTTCCAGTGTGGTTCTTTCTCCTTCATTGTTTTACATAGTTTGTTTGTTTTTTTTTTTTCTTCCTAGTGGTATCATTGCCTCTTTCTAGTTATCCCAGCCTGGTTTTTTACTGTTCAGTACCTTTTTGCTCTTTTGCCCAAGTCAGTTAGACAACAGGAACAGAAACTTCCCCTGTTTATAAAATATCATTTTCCCATTCTTCTTCCTGGACCATTATCATATTTGTCAAGTTTGCCCAGTAACATATGTCAATAAATCCCAAAGTATTAGCAGTTGTACGTTCCTGCAGTTTGTTTTAATGTATGATACAGCAAGCCCTCCATCCTCAACCAGTTTCTTTAACTCCTCCTACATCACTCTAGGTTTACTAATCCTCTCATAAATAAAATATATGGATATATATAGGGTTGTCTGTGTGTCTCTTTTTGTGTGTATATATAGATAATTTATTTGCGCACACACACATGAATATATATGTATATTGTGTGTATGTGTATATATATATATATATATATATATATGTATGTGTGTGATATATATATATATATATATGTATTTGGGAATTATTTGCAATTCAGTGTCTTATTAGAAAATCTGACCCAATTTTATGTTATCCTGTTTTTTTTTTTTTTTTTTAACAAGAACCCAAACATCAACGGGGATTGTTTCACTTCCTGGTGATTTTCCCCTTTGCCATAGTCTCCCACACTTTATCTCCTAACAGTCTTGGAAAAATGTTTATGGTTAGATTGCAATGTGTTTTTTCTTGTATCTGTCTAGTTAGCTGTTTTTACTTATCCACCAATGTATGTGATTTTATTTCTTGTCCGAGACCTAATGAATGCTTTATGCATTAGTTAGCTGAAAGCTGTTTTAGTTGAAAGTCAGTCTTTTTATATGTATTTATTTATTTTACATTTGTTGACCGGGTTAGTCCGACTGAGCGAGAAAAGCTCCACAATGAAATACTATTGAATGGTAAATCAGAAAATAGGAATTGGATACAAGTAAAAAAAACAACTACTTTTTGTATGTAGCTGGTGAATGCTAAAGATTTTACAATGGTAGTTGATAATGAGGATATATATATATATATGTGTGTGTGTGTGTGTGTGTGTGTGTGTGTGTGTGTGTGTGTGTGTGTGTGTGTGTGTGTGTGTATATATATATATATATATATATATATATATATATATATATATATATATATGTGTGTATGTAGAATATTTATGCATACAGAATGTATAAGATATCCAGGCTAATAAGGTTTCAGTGATTGAGAGAATCTAGAGACAGAATTGAAGAGTGTGATAGGTAATGTAAAAGAAAGTAGGCTAATATTGGAATGTAGGTTGTTAGGGAAAGGGGTTGTAAGGTTATGCAAGAAAGGAGGGAAGGTGAGAAGTTCTACAGAAGGGGAGTATAGGAGAGAGAGGAAGGAGATAAAAAAGGACTATGATGCATGGAAGGTAGCTTAGGGAGGGTGAGTGCAGTGGTAAGACCAGCTAGTTTTCAGATATTCTCTAGAGGCAGTTTTGAATTGATAAGGGTGTTTAAGGGATCTAATTTCTAAGGGAAGTTTTGTTCCAAGATATGGCAGGGTTGTAACTGTGTAGAGGGTGCAACCAGTTTTGGTCTTGGGTTTATATATTTGTAACAGATTTTGGTCCGAGCTACGCAGAGGTCTAGTGGGGGAATATTTAGAGATAATAGGAGGTAGGCTAGGACAGAAAAAGAGCTGGTAAAGGATTGAGTGAATAATTTGTAGTTGAGATAGGTGGCGCTGATAGGGTAATTCAGCCAGTCTAGTTGGTGAGACTGGTAAGTAAGTTTGCAGCAAATCTGGCCACTTTATTGTTGGTACATTCGAGTTTGGTTAGGAGTAAGGAGTTCATATTGGTAAATATTTGACAGCTATATGATTAGGAAGGAGGTATGCATGTGATAGGGTTGTTTTTACCTTGGAAGCCAAGTACTTTTTATTTTGGTATAGGAGTCCCAGTTTTTGGTGTGTCTTTTTAATGCAGTTAGACACATGTAGATCAAACTTAAAGTTGGTCATCGATTGTGACACCTAGTAGTTTTGTACTTGGTTCAACAGTGATAGTTGTGTTATTATTGGAGAGTATTGTAGAAGTAGATTTAATGTTTGAGATGTTTTTGGGGAGAAAGAGTAACAGCTTAGTTTTCTTAGGGTTGAGAATTAGTTTGTTGTTGCAGAGCTAAGATTCAATGGAGAAAAAGGATGCTTGGGTTTGAGAGTAGACATCAGTGGGAGTGTCAGAGATGGTGATGATGGTAGAGTCATCAGCATATTGAGTAAGTGATGACTGTGGACAGGGGGTATGTAGTAAGTTAGTGAAAATATTAGAGTAGTGGACCAAGGATAGATCCTTGGGGGACTCCCATCATTACTGGGAGTGGAGGAGATAAAGCAGAGAGCCATTTGACAGATTGAAGGCGGTCAGAGAGAGAGCTGGAAAACCAGGGAATAGCGGAAGATGAGAAATTAAGTTTAGCCAGTATGGTCAGAAGAAGAATGTGGGAGATGGTGTCAAAGGCCTTGGAGAGGTCCAGGAATAGACAGGAGACCAGTTTGTCATCTTGAGCAAGAGATAATGGTGTTTTAAGAAAGATATTAGTGCAGTTGTGGTGTCATGTTTGGAGCGAAAACCATGTTGTGTGGGTGTAAGTAGGTTTTCCTGAAGTAAGTATTGCATAACTTGTTTATGGATACATTTTTCCAAAATTTTTGAGAGAGGGGACAAGATTGCAATTGGCCAGAAATTAGAGATGTCAGTGTACCACCTTTATGTATAGGCAGGGTATAAAATTCTTTCCGTAGAGAGGGGACGTAGGCCTCTGAGATGGAGTGATTGATTAAGATGGATACCGGGAGAGCTAGGGGTTCAGTAGCAATCTGTAGGAAATAGGAGGGCAGATTGTCTACTGAAGGAGAGCATGGTTTAAGTTTTGAGAGTAAGGATTTTATGTAGTTTCTAAAACTGTTTTGAGGGTGAAAGAGTTTGACGGGTTTGGTGGAGGAGTAGAATTGGAGAGGTTGTTTGCATTATTTGTACAGCGGAATGAGTTCTGCATCTTAGTTATAGATTCAGTAAAGTGGGTGTTGAAGATGGCTGCAGTTTCTTCTGCGGTGTTTGGGCAGGGGTTTGGAGGGGAAGGGTTACCAGGTTTCAAAATGAGATTAATAGAGTTCCAGAATGTTTTTGGGTCAGACCTTTGGGTGGGGGGGGTTGGTGTAAAAATCCTTTTTGTCTTTATGGATATGTTTTTTGACCATGTTTCTGAGCTCTTTATAACTTTGTAAGTGAGTAGGGATTTTAGTTTTTGTCCATAGTTTTTCCAGATCCTGTTTCTGCTTTTCATTAGGGTAGGGGTAGGGTTAGTTAGCCAGGGAGATGTATTAAGAGTTTATTCTGACTATATGGAGAGGAGCAAGAGAGTTTAGGATGTTTAGGAAGGTAGATTTAAATGAGTGAACAGCTTCGTCAAGGGGGAGGATGATTAGATGTGACCAGTTAATCTTAGATAGATGGTGTTTGAACGTCTCTGGGCAAAAGATGGAAAGTTTGCGGGAGGTTATGTACTTGTGGGGCCTGGTGAGGAGTATGTCTGATAACTCTCTTATGGGAGCGTGATCACTGAGGGCATTTGGTTGTGTGTCTGGAGAATGGTATTTTAGGGGGTGAGCGACTAAGATCCAGTCTAGGAGAATGCTAGGTAGTTGGGATTTGCTGGTATGAGTGGGTGAAGAGATGAGTTGCTCAAAGCCATAAAGGTTAATGAAAGAAGTTGAGTTGGGTGCTTGAAGAGAGAGCCAGTCAATGTTTATGTCCCCAAGGAGAATGGTATGTTATGCTTTTCGTAATATCTGATTTCGGAATGTGGGTTGCAAATAGGTAGTGTCTTCCTTAACTAGGATTTAGTTTGATCTAATCGGTAGTAGTATGTGGGAGTGGGTCTGC
>NC_056728.1:645418745-645433745 GCF_019279795.1 Protopterus annectens
TGGCAGACAAATTTAGCAGAACTATCTTCTCTCCTCACGAGTGGTCTCTGAATTCTTCCATAGCGGAACAGATCTTCCTCAAGTGGGGTCAGCCTTGCTGCGATCTCTTCGCTTCACCTTCCAATGCGAAGTGCAACTAGTTTTTCACTCTTAATTCCTCCTTTAGGGGAAGCCCCCAGAGACGCTCTAGTCCACGCTTGGCCGCCCGGTCTTCTTTATGCGTATCCACCTCTTCCGCTGATGACAAAATTTTTGCAGAAAGCTCATTGGTTGGGGAGCAAGATTATACTCATAGCCCCATTCTGGCCTCGTAAAGTCTGGTTCCCCTGCCTACGGTCTCAACTCATTGATCCTGTCTAGATCTTGGATCCCATTCCGGATCGGATCTCTCACCCCTCGGGAATGGCCCCTCCGAACCTGGCCAAGTTCAAGCTCTCAGCTTGGCTGATCCAGTTCCCTTAGTTGCCAGGACTCCCGGTATCTCTTCCCTAGTCAAGTCCATTCTGGTAGCAGCACATAAACCCTCTACCAGGAAGATTTACAATAGTAAATGGAAACGTTTTTCCATTTGGGCTTCACGTAAGAACTTGGATCCGTTTACCGCTCCTACTCTAGTGGTTCTAGAATTCTTGTCTCATATTTTTCAGCAGGGGGCCAGTTCATCTACTGTAAAGGTTCAGCTGGCTGCTATTTCCCATTTCCATATTGGGGGCAACTTTGGTTCTCTCGCTGCTACCAGAATTTGTAAGGCCTTTCTAAAACGTACCTTTCTTTTGAGACCTCCTATTAGAAATTCATCCCCACCGTGGGACCTGACCTTGGTTCTTCAGGCGTTTAGTTGCGCCTCCGTTTGAACCTGCAGCTTCCGTTGATCTGAAGTTCTTGTCATAGAAGACTGCCTTTTTGGTAGCCATTACCTCAGCCAGGAGAGTGTCAGAGCTTTAGGCTCTTTCTATCAAACCTCCATACCTTGTATTTCACAAGGACAAGGTATCTCTCAGGACTAATCCCTCCTTTCTTCCCAAAGTTGCTTCTGAGACTAACATTAATCAATCCATTAATTTGCCGTTTTTTTTCCCCAGTTACCAGAACAAAGGGGAGTATAAACTTCATTTACTGGATGTTCACAGACAGTTAAGTTTTTATTTACACAGGACGGCTGTCTTTCGTAGATCTGACAAACTTTTTGTCTCCTTTGCAAAGTCTTTTTTAGGGAAACCGATTTCTAAAGTGACTCTTGACAGGTTTATTTTGAGTTGTATCCTCTTAGCATATAGAGAATCTGGCTTGCCAGAACCAATGGGAGTTCATGCTCATTCTACGTGTTCTATGGCAATGTCTGCTGCATTGTGGTCTAGAGTTTCCCTGGATGACATTTGTTCTGCGGCTACCTGGGCGTCCTCTCACACCTTTATTTCTCATTATAAACTAGATTTGGTGTCTAGAGGAAGGGCTGCTTTTGACTCTGCAGTGCTCCAGAATATTCTTCCTTGAGGGCCTCCCAAGATTTCGGGTAGCTGGGGACTCTGTCCCACAGGTTGCTGATCAAATGAAGTTAACTACTTCAGATAAAGAAGTTATGTACTCACCATAACGTTCCATCTGAGTAGGTAACTTCATTTGTCAGCAACCGTCCCTCCCTCCTTCCCCCTAACCTGAATGGTTATTTAGCTGAACTCGAGGTTTGGATGCTCGAGTTCTGTTTTGTCTCTTAGTCAGGTTTCTCAGGTTGTTAGTTTGTTTTGTTATTTTGTGCAGGTGGCAAATGCGATCTGAGGATTGGAAGGAGGTTGCAGGGTAGTATGGGTAAGGGGGAGGAGCTTAGAGCTCGGATCTTTAGCTTGGTATGCTGCCAGCTCAGATCCGTAACCCACGGGTTGCTGACAAATGGAAGTTACCTACTCAGATGGAACGTTATGGTGAGTACATAACTTCTTTTTTTTTTCTCCATGTGTCTTTCAGTCTTGTTGTCAAGTATTTGCCTTCCTTTGTTAATTTCTGTCTGCTTCTCCCTCTACTTGCTTGATTTCTATGACCTGTACTGTTCCAATCCCCTTATTACTATCCATCCATAATCTTCTTGAAATTGCACTCTTCCCCCATATCCTCTTTAATTCTTGGCATGTTTTAGGTGGAATATATGGAGTTACTAGCGTCCATTTCTTATCTTGCCAGTGACCTTTTAACATTTGCAAACCTGCACCTTTTTCTTGTCATAGCCGTAAACTATTTCCTTTTAGAAATCCCCTCCCCCAAAAACTATGTACGTATTTACATATATAGCCGTCCTCTGGCTTTCTCACCTCTCATAGGTATCTAATACGTCCTCACCCATAATCGAGTTTAGTTCATTTTCAGTGATCAGCATTTGGAGTATATCCATGTTTTGACAGCCCTTGCTACATATCTGCTACTTTCTCCTCAAATTTGAGCATATTTATGTCCATTGGGCTGTTAACCTGTACTCCTATTTTGGTTAGTGTTTCTGCTTCTTGGACCTTTATCTCTTTCATCCAGCTTCCTATGTGTTTCCAGGTACAGATATGTTTTATTAACTGTCTCAAAAATGAATCAACACCATAACCTCATACGCATGCTGCAGTTTACATAGGCATCAAACCAGAAGTGCCTCTTGCTCAGCTTTTGACTAGATGAAAGACTGCATCTTGCAGACTGGAAAGTTTTTCAAGAAATTAGTTTAAAGCTAAGTTGGGATAGAGGTTGAATTTGGGTGACAAGTCTAGAGTGTTTTTAAATGGTTGAGAAGCATAGCCTTTTTTCGATTACAGACTAATCTCCTTGGCCTTGAAATGACCATGTTGAGGTTACTGGACAATTGTCACTTAGAGTATTGGAGAGGATGGTTATGTTAAAGCATTCTATTCTTTTTAAGCTTTTGATAAAGGTATCAAGAGTAGAACTAGTTCCTGTTGTTGAATTAGTTGTGGTTGGCTGTTTCACTAACTTTTCTAAGTTAAGGCTGAGCATTTTTAGAGGGTTAGAGTGCCAGTAGTGGGATTGATGTTGAAGCATACCTTTCAACCTCTTAGTAAAATAAATCCTGGAGAAAACGAAAAACACTGGGGGGTGGGGGGCAAAGAACCAAAAATAGGGACAAATTTTAAAAATTGCTCTTATAAACTTAGAAAGCTGTTGCAATAAAAGGTGTTAAGTTGCCATGTATTTTATTATGCTTGTAAAGTCTGTAATTCATGTCTATCATTATTTAGTGAAGTCAGTCCTTGCTGATTTGCCAGAAAACCACAAATTGTAGGGGGAACAGAACGAAAATATGAGGCAAAAATCTGGACATTTGTGAGGGTTGTGAAGTCTCAAGGCTTTAATGGTGTTTTGCAGCACACCAAAATGTCTACAAGAAATGGCTGTAAAATGGCTACAGAAGAAGATGGGGTGGGGGTGAGGTGGGAAAGGTTCCTTTTCCAGGCAAGCTGAAAGATGCATTTTCTCCAGTGTTTTCTGGTTTTATTCTAGTGGGCGTTGCCTTGTTCTCCTCAAGGAAAATACAGAAGGGGCATATCATTAGCTGTACAAACCACCACAGCTGATTGCAGTTATCCTGGAGGACTCGCAGCTGTATTCCAAGCTCCTTCCTGGTTGCCATACTCAGTCTGTCAGAGAGTGACCCCTTCCAAATCTTGTATCTGTGACCTTATCTTTTCAGTCACTGCCTAAAGTTTGTGACCATTGGTGGCAATGGGAACACTGACTGTGTGTGTCATCCTGTGATATAGCATTGTTTTCACATTCACAGTCTAATATGCTATGGTCCCTGAATGTATCCCCTGGTCTGTATCCCTGTGCTTTGTACCTTTACTTGAACAAGACATTGGCATACTTCACTTGGGGTAGCTGGGTAATAGGAATTACATAAAAGGTTTGATCAAGGTTTAAGTATTTCAGAATAAGGGGAATCTTGGAACGAGGAGAAGAGCAACTGTGTCATGCTAAAGGGAAATTAAGGTAATATTTGGATTATACGAACAACTTTAGAAAGGTTGCTGTTAAACAGATATTTTTTGAAAATTGTAGAGTGCAGAAACTTTTAGCTCAATGAGTTGGGCAACAGAAAATTGCAAGCATTATCGCCAGACTTAGGGAGTCTACATCAATAAATTTAACCAGAGATCCTTTATTGATATTAGGGATACTTCAGAAATTTTATGAAAATATGTATGAAGCAGCGGAATGGAAATATTTATGGAGGACCTAATTTATGTCAAGGTTAGAAGACTAGGCTCAACAGCTAACAGGCAAGTTAGGAAGAGATTAGATAAAAATGGTGGTCTTTATACTCAAGTCACCAGATGGCGTTCCTTTGGAAGTTGGGAAGGAAGAAGTGAAAGCTCCGGAAGGTTTGATTTAACGGTATTTGAAAGGTTGGTGGGGGTACCAGTATCTTAAAACCACTGTGGCTGTATTGCTCAAAGAACATAAACTCCCTTCAGACCCAGCTTCATGTAGACCCATTTAAACCACCATTATAAAGTGCTTGTCTATGAGAATGGCAAAGGTGTTACCAAAATTGATATATCTGAATCCGTGTGGCTTTGTGGAGTGGAGAAAACCTGAGACAACATGAACAGAAAAATGATGATCCAGGGGAAGAAGAATGTAAGAAATCACTTCCATTGTTAGTGGGTCCTGATGGAGTGAAAGCATTCATAGTCAGCTGTTTTTTTTGTTTTTTTTATGAGCAGGGCACTTGTACCATTTACATTACCTCCTAAATAGGATAGTAAGATTAATTAGGAGGATATATGAGGGGTTGGAGACTAGAATTAAGCTGGCAAGGCTCTTCCTGACGGGCTGTGTTTGAACAGATAAATTAGGCCAGTGTATCTTCCTTTCTGCTGTTTGCTTTAAATTTATTGCCATTGGCAAAGAAATTGAGAGACTTTCAAATTCAAGGTTGTAAATTGTGTGGTAATCAAGAAAAGTTAGTTTTATTTGCAAATGTTATTATTTTGTACTTGATAAGTCCAGAAAAGGATGTTTCAGAGTTATGGAACATTTTGAGATGGTTTCAAGTCTTTTCAGAATGTAAAAGTAATGAAGGCAAAATCAAAAGCTATAGTAGTAAATTATGTACGATGAAGTGTGCAATGAAAGTCTTGCAGTAAAGTGGTTCGTTGTTAAACAAATGAGGCACGTGTGGTCCAGATGTCCACAGCAGCGGGTTGGGGAGCAAAAGATGCAAGGTTGAGGTAATAAAAGTAGCAGCACAATAGTGGTAGATTCTTTAAACTGCAGATGCTTCAGATTGTCATAAGGATTTGCACCCTGTCCTGATAGAGGGTAGAAAAATGATTGCTAAGGCTAAGAGGAAATAATGTATCTGATGTCAGTATGGTAAGCCTTCAGTTGCTGGACAGAAGCATTGCATGTGAAGTTGTTCTATCTCGCCGTTCATTCTTACAGATGGGTTCAGAACCAATCCTCGACTTTGAGTCGGCCTACTACAAAGCTCGAGGTCAAGTCCCTATCCCATGATGCACCTTGAGTTACCTCTGATCTAGTTTGCCGCTGCAATAGATAGGAGGTTTCCTAGCGCAGCTTGGGCCAGTCTAGCTTTTTTTTTTTTTAAACTTTACTAAATTTTGTATTACATATAATGGTTCTAGTTATTCATAGTTATAACTTTAGTAGTATAATGTTAGATTCTTCTCCCTTTGGCCTTCATTTTTTATAGGCCTTTAATATTACCCTCCCTTCTTTGGTGTGGCTTTATAAAAATATTTGCATAGTTTTTATAGATATATATATATATATATATATATATATATATATATATATATATATATATATATATATAATATATGTATGTGTAGATATATAGCTTTCTAGTGTTGAATAAGTTTCTTTAAACATTAGACATTACTGTAGTTTGTTTGCGTGCATTCTTCTTTGAGAGTACAGTCTGTTATTGTGTAGTTAGATTTTTTTTTTGGTACTGTAGAATTCAATATGGCTGACCAAGAGAAAGACAAGCATCCTAAGTCTGTCTTTAAAAAGTGTCCAAATTGTGGACAAAAGAGGTCTGTGACAGTCACAGTAATTGTGTTTATTGCCTTGGTGGCTTGCACTTGCAAGAAAGCTGCTCCATATGCCATTCTTTTTCTAGCAGAGTTTTACATGAAAGGAAACGTAAACTCATTGATAGAGGACTTCTGAAATCTTCTTTTCAGGAAGCTTTGAGTGACCAGGATAAATCTAGCTAGTCTCCCAAGTCTTCTAAAGCTTCTTCTACTGATGTGACAAAATTAAAAAATAAATGTCGCTGTCTGCTCCACAGCCTTCAGAGCCGAGCATCCTGTCTTTTCAGAGCCGGTCCCCATTCCTGGAACCGGTCTCTGAAGTATTAAAGTCTCTCATTCTCCAGTCTGTACCACCCTCCATATATTCATCTCTGTCCTCGATCAGCCTATCCAATTTGGATGTGGACCATGTGGTGCAGAAGGTGCTACAGGCACCGGCATTTTTTTAATTTTTTATCGGCTCTGACCCAAGTGGTTTCTGAACCGAAGACTGTTACGCCATCTTCTTTTCCTCCTCTGAGCCATACTGGTCCTTCGGAGCCGGAGGAGTTGGACCTAATGATTGTTGAGCCTTCGGAGCCGATGTCTGCTCCAGTGCCATCGGTTCTGTTTACTCGGACTTCCTCGGCTTCCATCGAGGAGTCTAGGAGCAGAGGTCTGGTCCGGGGAGGATAGCCTGACCTGTCTGTTCTGATTTTCCCTCTCGGGGCCTCGGCTTGGATGAGTTTGGCTCCTACCTCTGGTTCAGAGCCCACTGTTCCGGCGCCGAGGGGATCGGTTGGTTGTTCAGATCCAGCGGTCCCTTCCCATTGGAGCAGAGGTGCCTTTGAAACCATGAGGAGAGATGTCCCCAGGACGTCTACAACTTCAGGTCCAACTACCTCCTCCCCAAAAGCGCCTGTGTCTACTTCTGCCTCTCAGATCCCTTTGAAGCATTAAGACCCTGGGCCTCAGGAAGCCCCACTGGGTGGCCCTTGCTCTTCCAAGACCTCACCAAAAGTTCCCACTAATTAGGTTCCCAGGAAGTGAATTTGCAAGAGGAAGCACCTAAACTCCCCGCAGGAGTCTCTCGCGTCTGATACCGACTTAGATGAATCGGAAAAGTCACCACGGTCCCCCTCTGAAGATACCTCATTTACAGAGATATTAGAAATCCTTAAGCAGAGGGGTGGCTGGAAGTCCACCAACCCTACTGAAAATGAGTCTGTTCTCCTGAAGGCTTTGGGTCTCAACCCTCCACTTCTTGGGTGCCTCCGCCCTTCGATTTCGATGAGCTCCTGGAGCTGGTCTCACGAAGGGTGTGGGAGTCTGTCCCTAGGAGACCCAATAAATTTACTTCTGCTCCTCAGGATAAGTCCTTTCTGACTAAGGGAGTCCCAGTTGATGCCATGGTAGTGGCGGCAGCCACCAAAAAGGAGAGGTCAGAAACTTCTTCCTCTATCCATCCTGTTAACAGAGACTATAGGATCATGGATAGATACGGGAAGCGCATGTACAGTTCAGTGACTTTTTTGCCATGCATTTACTGAACTATCTCACACACTTTACAAGTCTGCAGAGAGACCTCCTAAAAGAGCTTGGAGATGCGCTTCAGGGTACGGTAGCTGCAGGACCCTCAGACAAAGTTGCCTTCCAGCTTGCTATCGTCAGTTCCATAGTGAACTCGTCCATGTGTCTCATCTCCTATGCAGCTGATGGAATGAGTAGGGCAGCAGGTACAGGAATTGCTCTTAGGAGGCACTCCTGGATGCGCTTGTGTTCCTTCGCGGAACCCTTTAAGGCATCCTTTGTCAACACCCCTTTTGATGGCTCATCCCTTTTCGGGCCCAAAGTTAAGGAAACTTTGACCATGTGTGAGCAGGAAGGAAAAGACCGTCTGCCGTCAGAGTCTGTTTTTCCACCCCTACTATTCCCTACCCCAAGGGTCAAAAGGGAGGAAAGATGTGATTCCAAAAAGCCCAAGGAGCCTTTCTAGACACATGTGGTGAACCCCCTCCAGGGGCAGAGGAGGTGGCAATAATGGAAGATGCCACCCTCGCGGCAGAGGGGTTCCGCAAAATCAGGGTGACAGAGACCAGTTCTTTGGGAAGCCCTACCAGCTCTTCTGAAAGGAGGCCCGACTGTCCTGCTCTGGAGGCAGTCCGGGGGTCGCTTATCTTTGTATCCAGATGCCAGGCTCAAAATAACAAATGACAATTTGGTACAAAGTATAGTTTCCAGAGGATATTTCATTCCCTTCGCCATTCCCCCTCCATTGACAACAAAAATCCCGGACGTTCCTCCGGGAGCAAGCAACAGTAGAGGTCCAAATGTTGCTAAAAAAAGTCATCTAACCAGTCCCAGCAGACCAGACAGGATTCGGAACTTACTCAAGATTCTTTTTAGTTCCAAAAAAAGACAGGGGACTGGAGACCTATTTTGGACCTCAGTAGACTAAACAGATCTGTCAAGAAAGAGAAGTTCTGGACGGTCACTCTTCAGTCGATACTTTCCTTCTTAGGGAAAGACAATTGGATGTGCTCGATAGATCTACAGGATGCGTACTACCATATAAAAATGGCCTGACCATCCATGGATCATTTGCACTTCCGTCTGGGAGCCAGTCATTACCAGTTTTGAGCCCTGCCCTTTGGTCTCACTACAGCCCCCAGAGTGTTCACCAAATGTATGGCAGTGGTCACGCTCACCTGAGACATTTAGGATTCCAGGTGTTTCCGTACTTAGACGATTGGCTCCTCACCGCCACCACCAGGCATCAACTAATACAAGCCAGGGACACCACTCTTACTCTTTGCAATCATCTGGGCATTACCATAAATTCAGAAAAATCTGCCTTGTCGCCATCGCAACATATTGTTTTTATCGGAGCAGAATTGGACACCACCACTTTAAAATTTCCAGCAGAAAGAATTTTACTACTTCACCAGCAAGTCCAGAACATCAAATCCAGATGCAAGGTTCCAGCATCAGAAGTTGGTAAAGTTGTTAGGCATGATGCCAGCCGCAGTAATAGTGATATCATTGGGTCGCATGCACATGCAGATTCTACAATGGCTGCTATTCACGCAATGATCTTATCAAAAGCTCCCAATGTCTCATCTCATTATTGTAACAAACACATGCAGAAAGGATCTTTGGTGGTGGTTGACCTCTCCAAGTTACGATAGGTCGTCCTTTTATCCTACCCCCACCATCGGCCACCGTGAGCACGGACACTTCCCTGATAGGGTGGGATTTTTAGGGAAGAACAGCCCAAGGCACATGGACCGAACAAGATACACCTCTGCATATCAGTGTCCTGGAGATGAGAGCAGTACTTTTGGCATTGCAGTACTTTCAGGACTCTCTCCTTCTGGGGACAGTTGCGATTCAGATGGACAACAAGTCAGTGGTCTGGTACTTGAACAAACAAGGAGGAACCCGGTCCTATCCCCTTTGTCGTGAGGCCGTAAGAGTATGGCAATGGGCTACATCCACCCAGCGCTTTCACACATCCCAGGGAAATCCAAAATGATTGCAGATGAACTGAGCAGGGCAATTTTGTTGCCTCACGAGTGGTCCCCCAAAAAATGGAGAGAATATTCTGCAGGTGGGGGCCAGCCTTGCTGCAACCTTTTTGCTTCCCACATGAACACAAAATGCAGAAGCTACTTTGCCCTGATTCCCCCTTCGGGAGATTCCCCAAGGGACGCACTCGTACACGATTGGCCTCCGGCTCTCCTCTATGCATTCCCACCAATTCCCTTGATACCCAAAGTATTACAGAAGGCAAAAGCTCTGGGAAGGACCATCATTCTAATAGCCCCCTCATTGGCCTTGTCAGATTTGGTTTACCTTCCTTCGACCTCATCTGTTGGAAGAGCCTTGGATTCTGGACCCAGTTCCAGACCTTCTGACGCATTCGTCGGGGGCTCTTCATCCCTCACTTCAGTCCCTAAAATTGACAGCTTGTCTGCTCCAATTCCCAACATAGCCAGGTTCCATAACCTCTCAAACGAAACACAGCATTTTTTAATATCTTCTCATAAATCCTCTGCTAGGAAGTTGTACCTTTAGCAAATGGAGGAGATTTTGTATATGGGCCTCTCAGAATAACATTGATCCCTACCAAGCCCCCATTTCCTCTATATTAGAATTTTTGACTATGCTTTTCAACAAAGGTGCTGCGGCAGCTACAGTTCGGGTACAACTTGCCGTCATCTCTAATTTTCACCTTGGCTTTGAAGGATTGGGCATAATGTCACACAAGCTATCCAAAGTCTTTCTCAAAGGGACCTTCCACCTTTGACCACCAGTGAAATCCCCGTATACCCCATGGAACCTAAATTTTATGCTTTCACGTATTATTCTCCCACCTTTTGAGCCAGCTTCCTCATGTGATTTGGAATTTTTGTCTTGGAAGACCATATTTTTAGTAGCCATCTCGTCTACCCGTAGAGTATCAGAGCTACAGGCCTTGTCCATAAAACCTCCATATTTGGTTTTTCATGCTGACAAGTGTCCCTGCGAACAAATCCTTCATCTTTACCTAAAGTTTGTACAGAAGCTAACCTTAACCAAGTCGTAGATTTACCAGCGTTCTTCCCCAAACACACTAACAACTTAGATATATGCTGCACAAGCTTGATGTTCAAAGACAGATCAGATTTTACCCGGGTAGAACCAAAGAGTACAGAAAGTCAGAAAAACTTTTTTTTTTCCTTTTCAAATTTTAGGAAAGGTATGCCAGTGGCAAAAAACCAGCACTATCTAAATGGTTATCTGATTGCATCACTTTCACTTATTCAGCTGCCAATTTACCTTTACATCCCAAAATTAAGGTTCATTCTACCAGAGCAGTGTCCACATCCTCTGCTTTTTCTGCTAGGCTTCCTGTAGACAATGTTTGTGCAGCAGCCCACTTGGTCTAGACCTCATACCTTTATCACTCATTGCAGAGTTGATAAGGCCTCCACGGACAGGGCCTCCTTTGGTTCTACTGTCCTGAAAAACATACTCCCGTGAGCCACCTGAGAAAGATGGTGCTTGGGATACTACCCATCTGTAAGAATGAATGGCGAGATGGAACAACTTCACATAAAGAAGTTATGTACTCATCATAACGTTCCATGTGAGTTGTTCATCTCGCCTTCATTCTTACTTCCAACCCTCCTACCCCCTCCAAGGTTTTTTCGAGGACCGAGATACTAGTTTTATCTTGGTTGCTCATTCTTTCTATGGGTCTTTCCTAAAAAAGTGATAGAATGGCACATGGTATTGTTAGACGCAGCAAACAGGATCTGAGGTAACTCAAGGTGCATCATGGGATAGAGAGAGATACGAAAATGCCATTCAGAGGAATGGAGGTAAAACAGGCCTATGACCTAGTTTGTAAAACCGCAGGGAGATAGCAAAGAGGGAGGCTTTTGGCAGGAAATGGAGGTAAAAAGGATCGCTCGACATATAGTGGACGTTTGTTCACTGTGGTGCTGCTTTCATTTGTTGAACAAGACTGTGTCAAAACAGAATTTCAGCAGTTATAAAATAAAAGGGATGTGATTGAGTAGGTGCCCCCTTTTTGAATCTGTTACTTCATTAAATTTGGCCAATTCACACTGGATAAATTAACTAAAAAAACAAAAAAATCCATACATCTGTTAGTGGTGTGGAGAAAATGGGTCCCTTAACAGTCTTGGAATTCTAAGGTTTGTGTGAATGCAGTAATCCAACTGTTTCTTGGGTGACAAAGTACTGGTAAGTAGGAGCATGCATGCAATCTGTCCTGTTTTTTTTATTTTTTTCACTACTTTTTTTGTGTCTCAGCTGCATATGTTCTTCATTTTTAGACCTGCTTTTACTCTCCCATTTATCCTAATCTTTTGCCTTCTTGCCTCCCAATCCTCCACCTTTTTTGTACAAATTTCTTTGTTTGGACAACCTGTCTCATTTTCTTATACTAAACACTTTATTTCTGTCACAAAATTGGGGAGTAATAGCTGCACAATTTTGGATTTACTGGAAAAAGGAAACCAGTTCCTGAAACAGGAATGTTAAGGTTAAAAATCCTGACATAATAGATATGACTGAGGATATGCAGCTGGATGACTGTACAGCACTCCTTAAAGGTCAGAAGTGACTTGTAAAATGTGTGCGATATGTTGTTTGATGCTCATGGTAGAGAATGATGGGTTCAGCAAAGTTGTGAAGATGGGCTGAAAGTCAATGTGTTACCCTATCACATTTGCATTCATGCACAGTGTTGACAAACTTTCATAATTAATCAAGGTAGTAATAGCTTCTTCCAGAGGTCAACACTTGTGGCTACAATTCTGGGTACCGTATTATTTAAGTTTAGATTAACCTGGCTTTGCTATTAAACAAGGTCTTTGTAATGCATTTACCTGTTTTTTACTTGTATATTTTTTTGTAGTGTGATACGTCTGATAATGCAGTACTTGAAGGAAAATAGCTTGCATCGGACTCTGGCCACTCTTCAGGAGGAAACCACAGTGTCCCTGAATACTGTGGACAGTATTGAGAGCTTTGTTGCAGACATCAACAGCGGCCATTGGGACACTGTGTTGCAGGCTATACAGTCCTTGAAGCTGCCTGACAAAACACTAATAGATCTCTATGAACAGGTAAATATGTCTGTTAATATGGTCATTGCCTTTACTTGTGCTCTATTTCATTACTCTGTATTGTGCATCCATTTTTCAGTATTTGAAAACTGTGATCATGTAGTGTATGGTTATGTGGCAGTAAGCAGTGTTTAGAAAGGAGATGGTATATGCTGTTTTGTGATACTTCATGCAAAATGCTGCTGATGAGGATCCACAGTACGCACTGAATGAGAGCCATGTAATACATATGTTACACTGCTTCTCATCATCTCTACTTGAAAGTAAGAGAGTAACAGTAAACAGTGAGAGCAGTACATTCTGTAGTGTCCAGAGAAGTTGTAATACCAAACAGGCTAAGCAGTACCTCACTGCCCAGAGACATTTTGAGACCTGTTCCTGTTGATATATAGATTCACTTCCTCTGGAAGGTTTTGATGTGAATGGTATTGGAGAATATCAGGCTCTTCAGAGGTATTCTGAATCCCATTGACTCTATAAGCTGTAGTGTTCTCCAGTGTGTGTCTGTTTGATAAAGCTGTTTAGAACTTGTTTAAAAGTCAGTTAAAATCTTGTGGAAATGTTTGACTTTTTTTTTTTTTTTATAATGGGTAAACATTAAGGTTTTAAAAAATATCAGCAGTTTAGCTTACAAATACCCCCACATGATTAGCATTTGGCTGTTTCATGCTTAGGTGTAGATCCTTTACCTGAAGACTGCAAGAACAAGTTGATATTAAAGGGTTTAGTCCCCAGAGAAGGATCCTGAAAAGAGTTCAAAAACCCACAAGGACAATTGCAGATGTATAGGTAAGAGAATTCTAGGTCCTCTTTTACAGCTGCCCCTTTCCTCATAAGAAACCAAGACTGCAATCTGTTTTACTAGCTTAGTACTAAAACGTGTTCAGAGTAATTTAATATTTTGGTGTCCGGATGTTTTCGGACTGATGTTTCTTTTACAGTATTCTCTGAGGGGAAAAAAATAGTTTTTCTTCAGTATCTGAACCTGAGCTGACAAAAAGTCTTCCTCCCTGTAGTTTTGCACTATGTGCAGTCTGTCTTCTGCAGTAAATCTAGAATGGAGGATCATGAAAGCTTTAGTAAAGGCCTAGAGATAGATTCTCTTTTCCTCCCTTGGTATGGGGTGGTTAGAGAGGGCTCATTTCCTGCCCCATCTTGTGCCATTCTCACCAGCCCAGAGTTTGGCACGAACAGGTTTAACAGTATTAGTCATTGCTTCTCCTTAGACTTTGATTTCCCAGACCACTTGTATGCTGACAGCTGCAGTAACACCTAGGACTTTGGCACTGGTTTGCTCAGTGCTGCCTCTTTCTTGGGCCATGGTTATCAATGTCAAGTAACTGACATTAAGATTGACACAGCACTTTCGAGGTCATTTGAGGGTCAGGGTCTTCAGTGTTCATTTTATCGGACCCCAAGCCACTTATGTTGGGAATACCTTCACTGCTGTGGTTGTGGTCTTGGTGCTCACTGTTATGGAGCCTTTAACCTAATAGGGATTTCAAAACATTAGGCTTTCTTAGCTTGTTTGTCAGTGCAGATGGAAACCACTTTTGATGCAAAGCCTGCCAACAACTGACTAGTCCTTAGATCATGCTTTGCTTCTGACACCCTCATGTCTGGCTTTTTGGCTTCATCATCATCTCACCAGAGAGACAAGAAGCAGAAGACCCCTGTATAAATGGAAAAGTATCCAGTCCAGTTGCCACTTTCTCACCTCCAGTCAGTTCCCCTGTGTATGTGCTAAGGAAGGAGACTTGCAACAAGAAGCAGGAAGATTTGTTTAGTAGTTTCTCTCATTCCAGGTATTGAAAATGGTAATGGAGAAGATATCCTGAATATCTCCTTCTGAAAGCCCCAAAATTCAGGAAATTCTGCATCCAATGCATCAGAAGGGAGCTTGACCAGTTGATCCTGTCTCTCTAGAAGAAATACTACTGGAGGTTTTCCAGTTTGCCTATCTTCCTGTAGATCAGATTCCCCTGCTGGCTAAATGGTTGCACTTCATCATGCAGAGGGCTTGACAAGGTGTAGCCCTTTTTCTTATGAGACTTATAAGATCCTTTAGCCTCTCGAGGATTGGTATTCATAAATGAAGAGTTCACTGGCCAACGACATATTGGAGGCCACTGGCCAATGACATATTGGAGGCAGTGGCCCTGAAGGCACAATCTACAGTGGAAGTCCTTTGGTCCATCTGCTAGACAAGGGCACTGGACTGCTTTTTGGAGGTGGGTTTTTACATCCACTACCTTTTTGATGAGGATGCTAAACTTTTTTGTCCTTTATGATGTATGCATCATACCTCTCAACTTCTTAGAGCA
>NC_056728.1:645436245-645450543 GCF_019279795.1 Protopterus annectens
TAAGGGTGGACGTAATCAGCAGAATTTGTGATTTTAAAGTCATCCATTGGGGAAACAGCTGCAGAATCCCGGAGGGCTTGTCTGACTGCTTCCCTTTGGAGACCTGTAGTGGTCACTTGCCCATCCATCTGTCTGTGTGGCTAGTTGTCATGCAGGGCTGATGAATTTGGATCAGTGTATATCTGGTTGCATTCTCTACCATTCAATACCCCACATCCCCACCCTGTCAAGAAAGCAGCCAGAAAAGAAGCTTCAAATGTCCTTTTAAAAAACATCCAAGAGTTCCCACCAGACCAGGTAAGATGTAGATATTGCTTAAAGTTCTTTAGTTCCCCAAAAGACCAAGGATGCCATGCCACTTCTGGATCTTACTGGGCTCCAAGTTTTTGTCAAAAAAAAAAAAAAAAACTCCATGTGTTCATGGTGCAGTCAGTTCTTTGTGCTTATCAGATAGAGATTGGGTATTGGCCTCTGGGGTGCCCATCTTCACATAAAGATCACAGGGATATACTGGTAGTTTCTGTGCTACTGTGTGGGAGGTAGTTATCAGTTTGGGTGCTTTCATTTAGTCTCCTCCAGCTACCAGGCTGTTTACTAATGCATGACCATGGTTATGCTAAACCTGAAGCTGCAAGGGGTTTAGGTGTTGCTTTACCTGGATGACTGCCAGATAATGGAAGTATGCCATCCAACCCCTTCAGTCCTTTTTTATTACAGTGGACATTGCAAAGTCCCAGGTGGTTTTGTTTTGGACTCACTGTCTGTACACATCTTGCAAAATGTGGAGACTAGCCACTGAAAGTGATCATGCGCTTTGGATGGTCTTCTAGATTGGATTATTAAGAGCCATGGCTCATTTTTTTGAGTCTGTTGTCAGATGTAGTTGTCCTTTTACACTGGATTTCATACATATACATCTTGCAGTGGACACTGAAAGGTTACTGGTGTCTGAGCACAGATATTTTGTGGGATCAACTCAGGGTCTCAGAAATATGCAGAGAACATATAAAGTGGTGGCTACTCAGACTCGTTTTTAGTGTGGGTAGCCGTTTTCATCTCCCCATTCCTGTAGTGGTTGTTAATGGATGCCCCTAGTTTTGGAATAGGAGGCATTGCCAAGGGCAGTCTCCATCTTTGTTTGAGAGAGGAATGCTGGACTTCCAGTCGCCATACCACACCACTGTCATATCATTCATGTGATTAGTGTGATATGTCAACAAGCATGGTGGAACCCATTACTGTTCTCTTGTTGAGAGGTTGGAGTGGTATGGGAATATGCTCTGCCAACTAGACATATTTTGAGAGCTACTCTTTTCATTGTTCACACTGCCTCAGTGGCGTATGTGTTTTATGCCTCTGCAAACCCACACTTGTAGCTTTCCAGAGCTCTGAATTCCCTTCTCTGACTCTTGGTGACAGGCGATTGGCCAAGTTTGTCTCATCAGGGGATGCCTAACCCTTGTCACAGGAAGTTGATTGTTCACTATATTAATGCCAGCTGTAAGAATCACCCATTTGAGTCTCCTCCAGAACCCTACATTTGTGGGTTACATCTTCCAGACTCTGATAAGATCCTTTGGGAACTTGTCTTCCCTTTGACGTGACTGTAGTTCATTACTGACCATTGTCACTGGTAATTAATGTGTTTTACTTTTGCACCATGTAGCCAGGTATATTTGTATGTGACAGTAATTGCTGAACTGTACTATAAGCAGAGTAGCTGGTGTACAGGTAAACAGCCTTTAGACTGGTATGCAAATTATAAGAATTTGTGAGTTTTATATTTGAGAGCCTTCTAGGTTCAAGCTGATATTTTAAATAGGTAGAAAGATAATGCTGATTTCAAGCAGCAAGATGGCAATGTGAAATCACTGTGCCACTGAATTTCTGTTTGTCAAAAACTTTTTTCCTTTAGTGTGGCTTTGTAGAGAATCGCACTGTAAAACCACTATCATAACACCGTAATATGTATGTTGCACTTTGACACGTGTTATCCATTGAATATTTTGTTACTGAAGAGCATAAATAACTTGTTCTGTTTTTTCATTGCCTTTAACTGCTCAAACCTGTATTTTCTCCAGGTTGTTTTAGAGCTTATTGAACTGCGTGAGTTGGGTGCTGCAAGGTCCCTTTTGAGGCAGACTGATCCTATGATAATGTTAAAGCAGACGCAACCAGAAAGATACATTCACCTGGAGAATTTACTTGCCAGGTCCTATTTTGATCCTCGTGAGGTATGTGGTACTATTTATCTGAGATAATTAAAATATTTGCATGCTTTTAAAATGTTAACCACTGCTTTTTAGAGGGATTGAGCTTTGAGAAGATGTCTGTTTAATATGCTTTTATGTTTTTTTTTTTTTTTTTCTCTCCATATTGTAGAAGAAATGGGGTATCAGGAACATTTTTTGGTAACGGAACAAATTAGTTTGTTGTTTGCATTGTCTCTTGAGGTGAAGATCTGTAATTGAATTATCCCTCACCAGAGCAAAATACACAAAGAAAAAGTATATAGAATGATTGCAGTTGCATGTAATGTTCACTGGAAGTGTTGAAGTCTTCTGATTTATTCAATATTTTTAAATTTAATTTTGAATGCAGTATTTAGAGTTTGTCTCATGACAGCAGGTGTGAGTGAGGTTAAATACCAAGTGGTATGAATGTAAATATTTTAGGAACAGAAATGCAGCTTGCATTCAGAGATGAAACTTGTGGCTGTAACAGTTAATTGCATTAGCAAAATGTTTGAGGTGAACATATGAGGTAAATGTTTCTGAGGAAATGTTTCCGTGATTGCAAGCTTGGCGGTACTAATTTTGCATAAGGATTCTCAGAAAATAACTCTGCTAAAATCTTTCTGGCCCAAAATGTATTTGGTTTCCAGTATATATTGCTGAAAAAAATAGTTGTGTACAAGACAACCTAGCCTTTCATGCTTGAGCTGTATCCTCAGACCACCCTTGTCTTACAATGTAATATTGAAGTGTCCATGAAGAAGAGGCATGGCAACATTCTCCTAATTTCTTTTTGCACTGAACACATCGGACATCTGCTGTTGGTGAATTTTAAATTTGAGAAATTACTGAGTGATTGCACCTAGATTCTCAAGTTGCAGTACTGCTGTTTGTTTTAAACCAGCCAGTATGCATACTTTTTATCCTACCTCGTGAAAAGGGCAGAAAATTATTAAGTGTAAGTATGTGGGTTAATGCTTGGGTTGGAAATCACAAATCTTTGGTAAAGCAATTGTAAAGAATATAAATTTGTGACTGTAAGCATATGAAAATAATGTACATTTGTGTATTTGTACGGAAAAATTCCCAAACTTTGTGATATACTTTTGCTCTGCTGTTTGTTGTCCTTTTTTTTTGCAGTCATTTTCTGTGCAACTGGTCATTGTAACCTTCATAAGACATAATCTTGCCTACTGTGCTGTAAGAATAGCTGTAATTTATAAAAACAGTCTTATCTGATGATGTCCTTTTTGTTCTTCCATTTTAATGGTGTAAGGATCCAACTCTGCTGCATATACTAGATTTCGGATCCAGTTGTCAAGCTCCTCCCTCTACCCATAATGCTCTACTCCATCCCCATTGCCCCCAGATCTCATTTGCAGTCATTGTGATTAGATGCAGGTTCCATTCGCGAGCATTGTAAGCATTTTTTTATCTAACAGTTGCTAGTTAATTTGATCTAGTTCTTTTTAAAACTTGATGTTGTGTTGTCCCTATCTCACCTTCCTTCTTGCTGGTTGGCTGGGTTCGGAGACGATCCTCTGCATCGACTCGACCGCATCCTAAAGCCAGAGAGCTTCCACTGGTTAGAGGCTAGACCCTATCCCAACATGCCTAGCGAGAGTTACCCAGGTCTCGTTTGCCGCTTGAAGCTTCGGAACTGCTGATGACTGGCTCAGGCTAAGTTGAATTGTTTCTATAATATTTTCTCGTAAAATATTAGTTTTGGTAGCCCAGTTTTTTTTACCGTAGGTTAGTAGAATCTGTTTTGCATCTGTCCCTCTCTCTATTGCCTGTTTAGTTGCTGTTTATTGTTGAGGCCTTTGTTTCCTTTTCTTTCAGGCCTGCCATCTCCCTCCTTTCTAACTTACAAATTTATTTAAGTTAGAGGATTCGTCCTTCCCCTTCAGACATTTTAGTTAGAGAAGGAAAAAACGGTAGAGCCCCCTATCGGGACATTTAAGTTAGAGGAATCTCCTCAGTCAGAAGAGTTGTTGTTTTAGGGCTTTACTCCTTATGTTTTTCTTTCCCCTTTCAAAAAAAAAACCAAAAAACCTTTGCTCTGATGTTATGTAGTCCAATTTCGCCTACATTCTTACCCATGGGTTTGGAGCCAAATGTTTGCTCCGACTCGGCCAAAACTTTTCTAGCTCGAAGTTTTTCTATTGGCTGGGCTAAGATGGTGTCTCATGCTGCACTGCTCTATATCCCCAGATCTCGTTTGCCACTCGTGTAGCTCGGACGTTGTCTTGCTCTTGGCTGTGGCTAAGTACCCTTTTTTCTTTTTCTTGAGAGAATTTATTGCAAACAAAAAGCTATTTTAATAGCTATTGTTCGTTTGGTATTATTATTTTGTGAAAAAGTTGTGTGTGTGTGTGTGTGATTTTCTGTGGTATCCCACTAGCTGTTCCAATGGGCTAGGCCCGTTTCAGTTAGAGGACCTAGTCTGTCCCCTTGCTTCCCTGTGTTACAAACTTTCCAGTCTAAAACCTTTTAAATTAGAGGCTTTTAGTCTTACCCCGCTCTTGTGTGTCAGAGGATCGTTCGTTAGAGTTTTTTGTTCGTGGTAGTTTTTTCCCACCCTAAGTGTGGTGTAAGTCTCTGTTTTTCCCAGTTGATTTTGTACCTGTATTTTTTGTCTTGGTGTTTGTGATAGTTGTTTACGATGTCTAAAGATTCTAAGGGGCACAAGCCCTCTGGCTTTAAGAAATGCTCTGTGTGGCTATAAAATGTCCATTACTGATGGACATTCTGTCTGTGTATATTGTCTGGGAGCAATTCATCTCCAGGAGTCATGCAGCTTCTGTCATGCATTTAGTCCTAGGGTCCTTCAGTAAAGAAAGGATAAGTTGATTTTGAAGGGACTTCTGAAATCTTCATTCGAAGAGGATCTGGAAACTGCTTCCAGCTCTAAAGCTAGAACCACTAAATCAAAAAAGAGGTCTCCGGCTCCTTCAGTCTCCGCGGAGCCACCGGAGAAAATGGCTAAATCGGCTTCGACATCCTCGGTTCCACCGTCCTTGGGGCCGCAGGAAGTTTCAGTGATGATGGAACCGGCGTCTGCTCCAATCATGTTGGAACCTATTCGGAGCCGATCGCCTAGTATTAGGGAAGTATCACCCGAGAGGAGGTGTTTATCTCCCTTCCCTGTCCTCTAAATCCTCCAGGACATTATTGGATGTGGACGTCGATAGAGTGGTGCAGAGACTCCTTCAGTCGCCAGTTTTGGCAAAATTGTTTTCGGCTCTGGAGCCCATCCTGCAACCTACTTGGATACTTCCTCCTCTGAGCGCATCCCAGCCTTCGGAGCTGGAATGCTCGCCTCCATGTGATGTCTCCAGGTTGGTTCTGATGGCCCCTCCTGGCTTATCGGTGCCGACGTCCGCTCCGACCCAGTCGGCGGCGTCCACGGGATTCAGGACTCTGGATTCTTCAGTCGGACTCGAGGGAGAGGCTTCGGGACATCTCTTGGTTCCTAGTCTCCCTCTCGGTGCTTCGGCGTGGGGATGTCTGACTCATGTCGTGGCTTCGGAGGCTTGTCGCTCCTCGGACTCAGGGGACCAGCCTTTGAGGCCATGTGGAGTGCGCTGGCCAGATAGTCAGTGAAATCATGCGGGTCGGTCATTCTGTCCCCTACTCCGGTGCGGGTCTCTGATCACCACCTATCTTTAGACAGCGGAGCCCCAAGGCCTCCGGGTACCCCTATGAGTGGTCCCCAAGTTTCTGAGGGCCCCTCAGAGTGCTTGCCTGAGGAGCCCCCTAGAAAGAAAACGTGCAAGAGGAAACACATAGACTCCCAGGATGAGTCTCTCACATCAGATACTGATCTCGAGGAATCGGAGGGGTTCCCCAAGTCATCCTCTGAGGTGACTGGCCGTCCAAAGCCCCCTCCGAGGAGTCTTGTCTTCCTGAAGGCCTTCAGCGCTCAGCCCTCCGACTCCTGGGTGTCTCCATCCTTTGAACTCCTGGATTTGATTTGTCGAAGGGTTTGGGAGAACCCTGACTCAGTGGAACCAGTCCCCAGGAGACACAATAAATTTCTGTCTGCTCCCCCAGGTAAGGAGTTTCTGCCCAAGGGAGTCCCTGTGGATGCCATGGTGGTGGCAGTGGCCACTCCGAAGGAATTAGCCGAGACTTCTTCCACCGTCCATCCTCCTAACAAGGAGTCTAGGACCATGGACTGGTATGGGAAGTGTACCATCTCTTCAGCGACCTTTACCTTACGGTCACTGAATTATTTATTTCACTTTACACTGCTCCAGGGAGATCTACTCAAGGAGCTTGGAGATACTCTCACGGGTAATGTTTCTGAGGCGATGACCCAGACGGTTAACGCCCAGATGTCTACCCTCAGTTCTATTGTTAACTCCTCCATGAGGCTGATTTCATATGCAGCCGAGGGAGCGAGTAGGGCAGCAAGTTCAGGAGTCGCCCTTAGGAGACAGGCCTGGATGCACCTTCAAGTCTTCATTTACCGACGCCCCTTTTGATGGTTCCTCTCTGTTCGGAAACAAGGTGAAAGACACCCTTACCAGGTGCGAGCAGGAGGGAAAACTCTGTCTGCTGTAGGAGTCTGTTTTTCCCTTCCCTCTAGGCCTTATCCCAAGGCCCAGAGGGGTGGAAAAATGTGGTTCAAGAAATCAGAGTTTTTTTCCCAGTGCACAAGGTGAGCCCCCCTCCAGTGAGCCCCCCTCCAGAGGCAGAGGAGGGGGTGATTATTCAGGGAGACCTCACCCTAGAGGCAGAGGAGGCCCCTGCAACTCGGGAGACCGAGATTCCTTTCGCGGTTCTCCCTACCGTTGCTCCTGATGGAAGGCCCGACTGCGTTTCTGGAGCCAGTCGGATCTTGTTGTACCCGGAGGCCTGGCAAGACATCACCCAGGACCAATGGGTTTTACAAATAATTTCCAGAGGTTATGTCATTCCCTTTTCGTCAGACCCCCCTCCAGTCAGAAAAATCCCGGATGTTCCACCCAGTCAAAGGGATTACGCAGCTTCAGAAGTTTCAAAGCTGCTAGAAAAAGGAGCCATCCAACATGTTCCCTCAGACCAGATCAGGTTAGGGACTTACTCAAGATTCTTTTTGGTGCCGAAAAGAACAGGGGACCTGAGACCCATATTAGATCTCAGCCGATTGAACAACTATATACAAAAGTCCAAGTTCCAAATGGTCACATTGCACTCTATTCTCCCATTGTTGGGAAAAGAAGTATGGATGTGCTCCATCGACCTCAAGGATGCTTACTACCACATCAAAATGGACAGGGCATCCAGGAGTCACCTACACTACCGGCTGGGAGCCAGTCATTTTCAGTTTCAAGCCCTGCCCTTTGGTCTCACCACAACTCCCAGGGTGTTCACCAAATGCATGGCAGTGGTGACTGCTCACTTGAGACGTCAAGGATTCCAAGTGTTTCCATATCTGGACGACTGGCTCCTCACTGCTACCACCAGGCATCTACTACTTCAGACCAGGGATGCCACTGTAAATCTGTGTCAACAGTTGGGCATAACATTGAACTGGAAAAAATCTGCCTTGTTGCCCTCACAGAGTGTCACTTTTATGGGTGCAGAACTAGACGCAGTCCTCATGCGGGTGTTTCTTCCACAGGAAAGAATCGGGGCCCTACAACAAGTTCACGCCCTGCTCCCTCAGAGAAGAGTGAAGGCAAGATGGGTTCTCCAACTGTTGGGGACTATGGCCGCGACGATTATGTTAACTCCTCTAGCAAGGTTACATATGAGACTCCTTCAGTGGCTTCTCTTTGCCCAGTGGTCTCTTCACAGTCTTCCTCTTTCTCACCCTATTCTACTTACGGACAGGTGCAACCAGGATCTCAGTTGGTGGCTTCGCACCGACAATCTGGATACAGGAAAGCCCTTCGTTCCGGTGCCTCCGATTGCCACGGTGACCACAGATGCCTCCCAGATGAGGTGGGGGGGCATTATCTAGGCAGGACAGTCCAAGGCACGTAGCAAGAGCACGAGATGCATCTGCATATCAACGTCCTGGAGACGAAAGCTGTGCTACTTGTGTTGCAGGCACTTCAAAGCTTTCTTCCTCTCGGGACTATTGCAATCCACTCGGGCAATATGTCAGTGGTGTGGTATCTGAACAAGCAGGAAGGAACCAAGTCCATATCCCCTGTGCAGAGAGGTCATGTGAGTGTGGCAGTGGGCAGTGTCTTCCCAAAGTTTTCTGGTGGCAACGCACATTCTGGGGAAGTCCAACGTGATTGCAGACAGGCTAAGCAGAGCTATTCTGATGCCTTACGAGTGGTCCCTGAACTGTCACGTTGCGGAACGGATCTTCCGCAGGTGGGGTCAGCCTTGTTGCGACCTTTTTGCCAGCCCCTTCAATGCCAAATGCAGCAGTTGATTCATGATGATCCCTCCTCAGGGGGAGTCACCCAGGGACACTCTAGTCCACGATTGGCCCTCCGGTCTACTGTATGCCTTCCCTCTGGTCCCCTTGCTGTCAAAGGTTATTCAGAAAGTGCAATCCTTGGGAAGCAGAATGATTCTGATTGCCCCACACTGGCCTCGTCAGATTTGGTTCCCCTTTCTCCATCCCTACCTCTTGGATGCTCCTTGGATTCTGGACCCACAACCAGACTTACTGACACATATGTCAGGGCAGCTCCATCCCTCTCTGCGGACCCTCCGGTTGACAGCCTGGCTACTCCACTTCCGTCATTAGTTAGGCTTCATCATTTCTCGCCGGAGGTAGTTCATATTTTGTCTTCCTCTCATAAGCCCTCGACCAAGAAGATTTATTCCAGCAAATGGAAGAGATTTTCTATTTGGGCTCATACCCAAAGGATTGACCCTTACACGGCTCCAATTTCATCTGTTTTGGAGTTCTTGTCTATGCTTTTTCACCAGGGCTCAGCGACCGCCACCATCAAAGTCCAATTGGCGGCGATTTCTACCTTTCATGTCGCAAATGAGCCTAGTCTGATGGCTCATAGACTATGTAAGGCTTTCCTGAAGGGCACTCTGTTACTTTGTCCTCCGGTATCGGAACCTATCATGCCTTGGGATTTAAACTTTGTTCTACAGGCTCTTACTTCATCCCCCTTTGAACCTGTAGCTACTTGTGATTTAAAATTCTTGACCTGGAAGAGACTGTCTTTTTAGTAGCCATCACGTCAGCCAGGCACGTTTCAGAGATTCAAGCTCTATCATTCAAACCCCCATACTTGATTTTTCATAAGGACAGGGTTTCTCTTAGACCAAACCCCTCCTTTCTTCGCAAAGTGGTGTCAGTCAGTAACCTTAATCAATCTGTTGAATTGCCAGTGTTTTTTCCCCCATTCTCAAACAAGGCAGAATTCAAATTCCATCAATTGGATGTAGACAGACAACTAAGTTTTTATCTGCACAGAACGAAAAACCTCAGAAAATGTGATCAATTGTTTGTTTCCTTTTCGGAAAACAATATGGGGTCTCCTGTTTCCAAAGTCACTCTATCCAGGTGGCTCTCCAGCTGTATTTCCTTTGTTTATTCCTCTGGGTAAAGATTTACCATTTCCGGTGAAGGCTCACTCTACTTGGTCTATCTACATTTACAGCCTATCAGGCCAGATTGTCTATGGATGAGATTTGTGCTGCGGCTACTTGGGCATCTCCTCACACCTTTGTTACTCATTATAAGTTGGATGTGGTATCTAGGGGCAGGTATTCCTTTGGTTCCACAGTGCTCAGGAGTATTTTCCACTGAGCCTCTCAGGATTTAGGTGCTAGGGATGCTGTCCCACAGTAAGAAATTGGACCACATAACATCAAGAAGTTGTGTACTCACCATAACGTTCGATGTATGTAGTCCATGTCGCCTCACATTCTTACTTACCCCCCCTCCTTCCCCCTTCCTGGAGGATCTGGAGGTTAGGTCTGGTTTCAGAGCGCCCTTCATTCTTGGTTTGTTCTTCCTTTCCTTGGGTGGTGTTATGCATGGAGAATGAGTGCTGGTGTTCGCAACAAACTAGATTTGGGGTTATAGAGCAGTGCAGCATGGGATACCATCTTAGCCCAGCCAATAGAAAGACTTTGAGCTAGAAAAGTTTTGGCTGAGTCTGAGCCGACATTCGGCTCCGAACCCACGGGTAAGAATGTGAGGAGAGATGGACTACATACATCGAACGTTACGGTGAGCACATAACTTCTTGTTTTCTGACGTGTCTCTCTATATATTTTTGTTGTACTATGTTGTTGTTTATCGCTTTTGCGTTGGTTGGTAAATATGTCCAAGGAAGCTACTAAAGAATCCAAGCCTTCTGAATTCAAGAAATGTGATTCCTGCACCCAAAAAATGTCTCATAACAGCTGTGTGTACTGTTTGGGAGCTGTTCACCTGCAGGAGTCTTGTTCCATTTGTCATGGTTTTAGCTCTAGGGTTCTGCAGGAGTGCAAGAACAACCTAATCTTGAGGGGACTGTTGAAAGGGCCGTTTGAGGCATCTAAGGAAGGGACTCTGGCAGGAAAATCTAACAAACCTCCCAAGCTGACATCTTTGCTGGCTCCGGTTTTGGAACCATCAAAGGTTAAAGACAAACCGTCAAGTTCGTCGTATCCACTAGCTATCTGGTCCGACAAGGCTTTATCATCTTCGGTTCCATCAGTACCTTCGGAACCGTCTAGGAGCCATAAATGATCTAGGTCTCCCTGCTTGGAACTGGTGTGTTCCGCGTCAAAGTCTCCGCTTCTTCAATCTGTGGCGGGCAGTCACCGATCGTCCACCCATTCCTCTCTATCATCCAGGAGCCTTACGGATGACTATGTGTAGAGGGTCGTGAAGAGGCTTCTCATGACAACGGCCTTGGCAAAAGTTTTATCGAGCCCAGCCCATATGGAAGTGGAGCCAGCTGTCCAATCTACCCCGTCATCTATTCCTTCTCGACTCGTCTGAGCTTGGAACCGGAGTGCATGGAGGTCATTGTGGTGGAATCGTTGGATCCGAAAACCCCGGGTCTCTCTGGTCCGACATCTGCTCTGATCCCTTTTGATACCACCTTCTCTCGGGATCTTGGGGCCGACACTCCCTCGTCAGCTCTGGGAGGGGGGGGAGCGAGATCCGACACTTGTCGGATCCTACTCTCCCACTCTGAGCTTCTGCGCAGATGAGCCAGAGATCCTTTTGGGCTGGGATTGTGGTGCCTTCGAGGTGATGAGTGTGTTATCCTCTCAGACCACTCCACCCTCAGCTCCAGTTGCTCCTTCCCCTTCCAGGCCAGTGTCCAACTCTGAAACACCCCTCCTCCCCAGGCGTAGGGAACCAATGCCCCAAGACACCACTTTGGGATAACCCCCCCCCTTCCGAAACCTTTCCAGAGCACCCCTTGGTGGAGGAGGTCCCTTGGAAGAGTACTTGCAAGAGGAAGCATTTTTACTCCCCTGAGTCCCTAACATCGGATACGGACTTGGAGGATTCCGAAGGGTCCCCACGGTCCCCCTTTGAGTATCTCTTTTTCAGACATCCTAGAAATCCCCAAGCAGAGGGGTGGCTGGAAATCCCCAAGCAGAGGGGTGGCTGGAAATCCCTTTCCCCTTCTGAAGAGGAGTCTGTGTACCTGGACGCGTTCGGTTCCTGACCCTCCACCTCTTGGGTGTCTCTGCCCTTCGACCCGCTGCTAGGGGTAGTTAGTCGCAAGGTGTGGAGCTCCACAGAATCTATGGAACCAGTTCTGCGAAGGCCCAATAAGTTTGTCACTGCACTGCCTGACTAAGGGCGTGCCAGTTGATGCTATGGTGGTTGCAGCAGCCACAAAGAAGGAATTAGCAGAAACCTCCTCTTCTGTCCATCCGCTGAACAAGGAGTACTGTACAATGGACAGATATGGGAAGCGTGTCTTTTCTTCAGTGGCCTTTACCCTTGGGGCACTGAATTATTTATCCCATTTCACCTGTCTCCAGAGGGATCTCCTGAAAGAACTAGGAGATACGCTGCAGGATCTTACAGCTGCGGGAGCTGCAGACAGAGCTGCTTCTCAGCTTGCGACCTTATCTTCTGTAGTTAACTCCTTCATGCGGCTTATTTCCTGTGCAGCCGATGGAGTGAGCAGGGCAGCAGGCACATGAGTCGCCCTACAGAGACATTCCTAGATGCGACTTTGTCAATTTGCAGAGCCCTTCAAGTCCTCTTTTACCAATGCCCCATTTGATAGCTCATTGTTGTTCAGGCCCAAGGTAAAAGACTCTCACCAGGTGCGAGCAAGATAGCAAGACTCTCTCTGCCATGGGAGTACATTTTTCCGCGCCTACTATACCTTATCCCAAAGGTCAAAAAAGCGAGAAAATGTGGTTCGGGAAATCTCTGCAAGCTTCGCCTGACACACGTGGTGACTTCCCCAAGGGGAAGAGGGGGAGGGAATAATAATGGGAGATGCCGCCCTCATGACAGAGGGGTTTGCAGAGTCAGGGTGACAGATATGCTCTCTGGTATGCCCTTCCAGCGCACCTGAAAGGAGGCCCGCCTGTCCACCTCTGGAGGTAGTCGGGGGCAGATTGTCACTCTACCCAAAAGCCTGGCAAAGTATCACAAAAGACACATGGTTACAGTCGGTAATTTCCAGGGGATACAGTATTCCTTTCTCCATGCCAGCTCTCCCCAGAAAACAAAAATCCATCCCAGATGTGCCACCCAGTCTAAGGGAACAAGCATCCTTAGAAGTTCAAAGGTTGCTAGAAAAAAGAGTCATCCAAGAAATCCCTGCAGACCAAATCGGATCCAGAACTTACTCAAGGTTCTTTAGTTCCAAAGAAAACAAGGGACTGGAGGCCCATTCTGGATCTCAGCAGACTCAGTAAGTCTGTCAAGAAGTTCTGAATGGTGACACTACAGTTCATACTTCCTTTTCTGGGAAAGGACAATTGGATGTGCTCCATTGATCTATAGGGTGTGTACTACCATATCAAGATCGACAGGCAATCCAGGAGATTTCTACGCTTCTGGCTGGGAGCCAGTCAATGTCAGTTCAGAGCTTTGCCCTTAGGTCTCACCACAGTCCCCAGGGTGTTCACCAAATGCATGGCAGTAGTCACGGCTCATCTGAGGCTTCTAGGATTCCGGGTATTTCCATATTTAGACGACTGGCTCCTTACCACCACCACCACCACCACCACCACCACCGAGCATCGACTAACCGAGTCAAGGGACACCACAATTTGCCTCTGTTCACAACTAGGTATCACTATAAACTATGAAATGTCTGCCTTCTTGCCCTGTCAATATATTACATTTACAGGGGCTGATTTAGATACAAAAGACATGATAGCAAAATTGCCTCTAGTGGGTGTCGACCCTTCGACACGGGTTACAATCCTAATCGAGAGGAAAAAGATTCAAGCAAGATTTGTTGTCGAAGGCCTGGGTCAATGGCGGCAGCAATAACACTAGTTCCCTTGCCGCTCTTCCACATGAGGATACTACAGTGACTCCTATTTGCTCAGTGGGCCATGCAAGATCTACCCATGTCACATGAGATACTAGTCACGGAGTCCTGCAAGAAGGGCCTAAAATGGTGGCTTGAGTCTACGCAAGTGACGATAGGCAGACTGTTCATCCTCCCCCCAACCAGTAGCTATAGTGACCACGGATGCTTCCCAGATGGGGGGGGGCATTATCTGGGACTGACTGTGCAAGGGATGTGGCAACAACATGAGTACCATGTGCACACCAACGTCCTAGAGATGAATGCAGTGCTCCTGTCATTGCAAGCACTACAGGGCTGTCTACCTATGGGGTCGACTGCAATTCAAATGGACAACATGTCAGTAGTGTGGTACATCAATAAGCAAGGCAGAACCAGGTCCTACCCCTTGTGTCGAGAGGTTCTAAGAGTATGGCAGTTGGCAATGGCTTCCCAATGCTTTCTTTTTTTTTTTTTTAAAACAAGTTTATTGTTTTAACATATAAGAGAAATAGTATAACAATTTTATACAAATAATTAAAAATAGGTGGTATTATAATATTCAACAAAACAACTAAAGTATTTACAAAGACATCCACTACAATCAGATCAATTAATTAAACTAAAATACTGTGCTATTGAAATTAGAATTTTTA
>NC_056728.1:645451043-645453543 GCF_019279795.1 Protopterus annectens
CCCATTAGTGAGGAGAATGATGGTGGACAACACAGATGCCTAGTTATGATGAGCACATAATCTGAAACAAAATGTTCCTGTCATTGTAAATATATCACCGCTTAAGAATGTAAAACTATAACTGTAGCTTGTATGTCTATGCCACCAGCTAATAACAATTCATTTGTAGAGGAAGCTTTAAACTAGGTAACTTCTAAAACACTTTTCAGCACACACAGTCAGAGTGACTTGAATATTGAGTGGTTAAGTGCTAACAGTACCACTTCATTTCCCATATTACTGATTTTTAGCCTTTCTCAACTAGTTACAGAAACTATATGGACCAACAAACATAGTGACAGGCAAAGCTTAGTAGACTAGGTAATAGCATTCTCACATGCCAACTGTTTGTGTTCAGATATTGTGATATTGAATTGGTAGCCACCTTTGCCATTTGGTTTTCAGTTAAAATTAAGAAAATACAGAAATTCTTTCAAGTAATTTCAGTTATGACATGTCCTCTTTAAACACCACCTTGTCCAAAAATGTCTGCAGAAAATGAGTAGCGCAACATTTGTATGTTGGAAATGATTCCATGCTAAGAAGTCTTAATTTTTGATTTGTTTGTTTGTTAATATTTGATTACCAGGAAAGTCTGACTGAGTAGGAGGCTATTTCAGTGCAGGCCCAGGGTAAAAACCTCCAAAGTATTACAAAACATTTTAAAAACAATAATTTTACAGTCTTTAAAAATAATACAAAAAATACAGTTAAATAATTATACCAAATTAGATATTCTGAACACACGCTGGTTAAGAATAGATGCAAGTTACATGACAGTGATTTAATAACTGGAGAAATTTTAGCCAGTTTATAGAGAAATGAAAGGTAAGTTAGTGTAATACAAGCAGGAATTGCAATATGAAGTGAGAGAAAAGCCAGGGAAGAGAAACTGATAGAAGTAAAGAGAGTGAGAAAGGTAGAGTGAGGAGATGTAATATATGAATAGGTATTTGTCCGCATTTAGGGATACAATTTATCCTGGTATTGAAGAAGAACAGAGACTGCTTTTGGCTAAGAAGACTTTCAGAATGGCTTTTTAAGGATGGGTGACCTGATGGACGGAGAGGAGTTCCAGGCCTAACATGGTACAAGTACTGACAATGCCCAGCAGATTTGATAGGTTTATGGACAGACAGGAGTTTTTGGTCATTTGATTGTAATGACAGACTAGGAACATAGTTGTGTGGAATTAATGCTGTACAAGCAGATAGATGCTGGATAATTTTATAGGTGGTAAGAGGCCGTGTGTGTTATTTGATGGGATAGGTCTAACCAAGTTAGGCTTTTTAGTGCTATACAGTAGTGGATTCTGAAAGGGGTATTTGCTGTACATTTAGCAACTTTGTTACAGCATTGTTAAAGTTTTGAGTTTAGAGATGCTTGAAAGCTAGTAAGTATGGGATCATCATAAAGAAGTGTGGAGAGGAGGTAAGTAATGGCAAGTGTAGCTTTAGCTGGGTCAGTGAGAGTTTGTGGGTCTATAAAGCATCCCTAGTGTTTTGAGTTTTTCATGAGCTGATACTTAAGGAATATGTGCCCAATGCATAGTGAAGCTGTGGTGGTAATGTAATTGGCATGGAGAATGGTTACAACAGCAAAAGGTGATATCATTGGTAGATTGTTTATCAAGAATTGCTTTCACCATAGTGTAAAGTGGTGACTTTTTTTCTTTATTCCAGGCCTACCCTGATGGCAGTAGCAAGGAAAAGCGGAGAACTGCTATTGCTCAGGCATTGGCTGGAGAAGTTAGTGTGGTACCTCCCTCACGTCTTATGGCCTTGCTTGGACAGGTAAGCATTTTGGTAATAAACGTTAAGTAAACAAACTGAAGGGAATATTTCTTTATTAAAATTGCAGATCTTCTGAAACTCACCAACCCCCCCCCCAAATAAAAACAAAACCTGTATGTGTTGGAAATGTGGTGTGTGGTGCGTTTGTTATACATTTGAGTGTGTATGGAATTGCTGAAAAGATCTAAACATAAACATGACATATTTATTGACATTTGTTAAGCGGGTTTGTCCAACTGGGCTTGTGGCCCATTTTCAGTGGAGACCCGAGGAGAAAAGCTCCGGTAATAGATTTTAAACAAGTACAATTTTAAACAATATTGATTTTTTTTAATATTTATTTAAGTTTACAAAAAAAGTTGACTAAATGTTAACTGTATTGTTTGCATGCTCTGAGTTTTAATGTTGTGTTTGTGCGAGAGTGATACAAGTTTTGGGTTGAGGAATAGTTTTTTTTCTCCAGTATAGGTTCATAGGTAGGTACTAGGCTATCTGCCCAAAGGCATTTATAAGCCTAGCCAGAATGTGTTTGCTTTCGCTGCCCCCTTAGATTAGTTGCCTGTGCCTCTGTCCAGCGGAGCCACTGAAGTGATCTCCGGGGTAAACTTTGTTTCCCATCCACTCATCAAGGTTTCTCTTGAAGAGTGTTAGCGAGGAGCTCTGCCTAA
>NC_056728.1:645458543-645467222 GCF_019279795.1 Protopterus annectens
TCACCTTGTAGATTCAAAACTTTCTCCATGCAATTGCCATCCACACCCTCAACATGGCAGTGGTTTGGTACATCAACAAGCAGGGGTGGACCCATTCCTATCCCGCATGTTGGGAAGCTGTGAGAGTTTGGGAGTGGGCCTTTGCATTCATAGGTAGGTACTAGGCTATCGGCCCGAGGGCCTACGTAAGCCTAGCTAGCAAGGTTCCTTGGCTTAAGCCACACAAGAATTTTTTTTCCTGTGCCCCTGTCGAGCAGAGCCACCGAAGTGATCCCCGGGGTGTATTTCCTATTTCCCATCCACTTATCAAGAATTTTCTTGAAGAGTGCTAATGAGGAACTTTGCTTGGCATATAGATGGGTAGCTTGTTCCAGAATATGGGAAGTCTCTGTGACAGGAATCTATCCCAATAGCATGTCCTGTTTATTGTGGAGACCAGGTTTAGGTCCCTAGAGCATGTAACTCGGGGGAGGGGGGGTTGGGATTTCTTTAGGTGTAGCATGTCCAACAGCTCTGGGTTTGACATAGCTTTATATGTTAGGCAGAGATCACCTCGGAGTAGGCGTTATGCTATGGAGTAAAGCTGGAGTTTTTTGAGACAGTCAGTGTTAGGGCATCTTTTTGAGACCAGTAATCCTCTTTGCGAGTAACTTCTGTGGCCTTTCCAGCTGCAGCAGATGTCTTGTGAGGTACATCCCAAAAGGGGCGTTGTACTCTATAATGGGTCTAATGAGCCTCTGGTAGAGGGAAACATTGACCTCTTTTTTTCCTAGATGAAAACCCTTTTGTGATGAGGTTTGCCACGTAGGATTTCTTGACAACTGTGGCGATGTGATTATCAAAGGAGAGACTACTGTCCACCTGGGTCTCCAGGTCTCTTATTACACATTCGGCGTTAAGTAGACTGCCGCCTGTGTGGTAGTTCATGGGTACAGAGTTTTTACCAAAGGGGATGACAATGCACTGTTTGGTATTGAGCTTGAGGCCATTGCTCTGACACCAGGCATCTGTCTCAGTGAGGCCCTTCTGTAGGATGTCCACGTCATTTGGGGACTCAACTATGGCTCCTAGTTTGCAGTCATCTGCAAACTTAGTTAGCCAAAGGCCTTGTGTGTTAGCCTGTACTTCAGAGAAGTAGATACCAAACAGGAGAGGTCCCAGGACTGAACCCTGTGGTGCTCCACTTGTCACTAGTTTGAAGTTAGATTTGGAGTCTGCAACTTTTACAGTGTGAGTTCTGTCAGTGAGCTAATTGGCAACCCATCTTGTGACGTAGGGATTTATACCTAGTTTAGTGCACTTGGCTACAACTCCAGAATGGAGGATGGTGTCGAAAGCCTTGGCGAGGTCAAGATAGGCTGTGTGAATCACCTTACCCTCATCTACAGCTTTGGTGACCGCTTCAAAGAAGTCGATCAGGTTCAGGAGACATGATCTGCCTTTCACAAATCCGAACTGGGTGTGGTCCAGAGTTTGGAGGTTACCTATGTCTTTGTTTGAGTTCCATGATGATACTTTCCATGGCCTTACAGACCAGGCTCATCAGGCTAATAAGGTGATAGTTCCTGGGATCAATGGTGGCTCCCCCTTTATGGAGTGGGATAACTGTTGCTATGCGCCATTCAGTGGGCACAAAGCCTGATGTGAGACTGATTGAACATGGTGCTTAGGTGGGGAGCCAGTTCGTTCTGAAGTTCGTGTAAAACGCAGCCTGGGATGTTGTCCGGTCACATGGATGCTGTGTTTTTGGCTTTAGAGTGTGCAGCTTTTACCTGCATAGTTGTGATTACAGGGACTCTGCATTCTTCCTGTATAGATATGGGCACTTTAGGGGGTGAGAGGGGGGTAAAGTTAGCACTGAACCTGTCTGCCAGGACATGGGTAATATCAGTTGGTTCTGTAATTTTCATGCTGTTGTGCTATAACTCAGAGCAGATCTGGATGTTGCTATTGAGATTCTTGACATAGCTATAGAATGCTTTGTGGTTGTCCCAAGAATTGGTGGCGATTTTGTTTTCGTAGCTAGCTTTGGAGGATCTTATAAGGGATCTCAGCTTCTTACTGAGGCTGACCAGGGAACTTCTCCATTTTAAGGAGTGCATCGAGGAAGTATATTTTGAGGTTTAGACTTCTAGCATTGAGTAGCATTACACTCAGTTTTTGCTTGCCTGTTCCTGTTACGGTGGTGAATTTGTCATTTGAGCCTTGCCTAAAAAAGGCACTATAGGGGCAGCAAGAGCCTTAGCCAGTATCCGGGATCCCAGGGGTGACAGGTGCAGGCCATCTCTGGCAAAGCATCATGGTCTGTCGACCATGTTGTCCCAGGCAGGCAGATACTGGATTCCCTTAGAATGACACCAGAAGCTTAGCCAGTTGTTGAAGTCTATCATTTTGTCCATGTACTGCGGTATCATTCTGGATACTGCGGTGGTGGTGCTGCGATAGCGTTGTCGCCTCACAGTAAGACGTTGTCCTGTTCAATTCTCAGCTAAAGCGTCTTCTGTGTGGAGACGTGTGTGTGGGCATACCTTCGTTGAAGGTTGTGCATCAGAGCTGGCAACTCGGCATGTAAAAATCTACTGCCAATCATTAGCAGACCGGAGTTCCTCTGTGGCGACCCCTAACTGGGAAAAGCCGAAAGACACAACAACAACTGCGGTATCATTCTGGGCTATGGCAGGATGCTGCTCGGGGATAGGGTCATACCTGCCTGGGCTACAAGATCGGAGAGCTCTTCCATGTCTCTCTTCATGTAGTCCAGGGAGGTAGATCTTGGGTCATTCACACCAACATGGACAATGACAGAGTCATATTTGTACTTGTTGTGGAGTGACCTGAGTTCGTGGGTTATGTGGCAGATCCTGGCACCTGACAGTAACCACCTCCTTGTTTAGCCTGGTGAGTGGGACATCAGTGTGCCTGACTATAGCGTCACCTATGACTAGTGTGTTGGGTACGTTGTTTTACCTTATGGGCTGTGGTTGAGTGGCACACTGAGTCTGTGGGCAATGTGTCATTTGGGTTGTGTTGGGAGTGGAGGTTGCTTGCATTTTTGCTTTGGAGGTCTCTGTTGCTTGAGCAGATTATAATCGAGAGCCTTTGCGAATGTTTGTGTTTCTATGTGTGGATTTTGGTGGTGTAGATTTAGTGGGGACTATGTGAGGAGTGTGGGGTGGTGCAAGTGTTTACCTTCTCCTCTTGACTGTCAAGTTCAGTCTTGGTTGGAGAGAGCTTTACCTCCAGTTTGGCTAGATAAATGCATCTCTCACAGGTTGTGGTGTTTGGTGGTAGGAGGAGAAGGGTTATCTGTGTACGTGACACAATTGCTACATTGCCCCAAGATGCCCAGATTTATCAGAAAGACAGGAGAGAATACTGAGAGCTGACCCTTGGACATGCCTGAATAAAAAAACTACTTTCCTCTAGACAAGTGAGGAAAGTGAGTTTAAGCGCTGTTTTTCTCTATGCAAGTGAGGAAAGTAAGTACAAAAAATGTTTTCCTCTAGGTAAAGAGGAAGGTTGAGTGCTGTAGTAATTTGTAGCTTATTTAGTGCTAACAAGTTCTGAGCACGAATAAGCAAATTCAAGTGCTAAGATTAAGAATCTGTACCTGGATCTTGTGGTAGATAGGCCACCTAGTGCTTATCACTCCCACTGATAAGCTAGAATGCTTCCCTCCAACACGGAAAGGCTTGGTGGGGGGGGCTCAGAAGCTTACAAACAGTCCTGGATACAGCAAATCTGTATCTGGACTAGACTAGTTACAGGAAAGGTGGGAAACGAGTACAAACGTGGACTTTTAAACCAGAAAGTTGAAAGAAATGGAAAACCTGCCCAAACGTCCAATAAACCACAATTTCCGGGCCAGAAACCACTCTTATGGTAGATAGGCTACGTAGTGCTTACCACTCCCACTGATAAGCTAGAAGGCCCTAAAGCCTTTCTGTGTTGGAGGGAAGCCTTCTAGCTTTGTGATATTTCATATCCAGACTAGTTAAAGTACATGAGTTCCAGTGGATCATACATGTGCAACTCTGCATAAGCAGGTTCTCGTACCATATCCTCGCAACCTATAGGTCCCATCCATGTCCCAGGAAACCTATACTACCTATCTCAATGTGTTAGTCTCACTATTCAACCCAGTATGATATTCATGGGGATTCTCAACTATCCCTCTGTAGATTGAGAATCCTACACCACTTCTAATGTACACACCCTGAGATTCCTAAACTTTAATATCAACATCCTGGAACAGTTGGTCCATTTTCCTGCTGGGGTACAAACATCGTTGAAATTGTACTTATGAACACGGGGGAGTGATGTTCATCACCGAATGTAATGTTTTTGCGTGTCAGATCTGACAATAAGGCAATTTTGCTTGAAAAACAAATTAGGGACACTGCAAAACCAAAAACCTTTAGGAACTATTCCAAGGCTACCCTTTCTCTACTAAGTGACACCTTTGCTAAATTTCAAGCACCCCCAAACCCAGTAAACACCACAACACATGCTGAGCTGTTTACAAAATGTCTGTATAGTCTTATTGATAGCCGTATAGAGGGGGCTGTGCCCACTCGTATTAAGAATAAGACAAATTCAAAAGAGCCACCCAATTTCAATTGGTTATACAACAAAAGAAAAAAAATGTTGGCCAACCGTAAGAGGAACAAAGTCATGCATACCAAAACCTCCCTGACCAATCTTAAACGGGCAGCTGAGAGGGTTAATTAATACTTCAGAGGCTAAATTTGAAAGAAAAATAGCTTCTCTGGCAAATGACAACCACAAAGCTTTCTACAGCTATGTCAGTAACCTCCGGGGGAAATGTGCAACAATGCACAGAATTTAATGTAAATGGCGTCACCCACACTGAAGTGGAGGCCATTACTAACGTTTGGCTAACAGTTTCAGCTCAAATTTCTTCCTTCTTATAGTCCATAGCAAATACTGCATATCCTCTCAACCATTACTAAGGAAAAGGTCATTAATGCACTTTCCAAGACCTAAAACACTGTATCAGTGGGCCTTGATAACATCCCAGGATGCTTACTAAATAGCACGAAACATGACCTCTCTGGTCCAGTTGAATCATTTTTCAGCTGGAGCCTACAGTTAGGTTTTGTGCCCAAGGAATGGAAGATGTTTACAGTCTTTCCTTGTAACTACAGG
This sequence comes from Protopterus annectens, assembly GCF_019279795.1. Taxonomy (NCBI): domain Eukaryota; kingdom Metazoa; phylum Chordata; order Ceratodontiformes; family Protopteridae; genus Protopterus; species Protopterus annectens. The sequence continues at coordinate 645,463,713 of NC_056728.1, forward strand.
CCAATAAGTCTGACTAGCCTCATATGCAAGGCCACTGAAAGAATCCTCATGGACACGACAAACCAGACAGGTAACTAGCAAACTGTGGACCCTTCACAGTTCGTCTTTGTTAAAGGAAGGTCATGCCTATTAAATGTGCTGGACTTCTTGGAGGAGGGTCATCAAAGCAATGGATGAAGACAGGATTCTGCTCAGTTTGGCTCAATCTGCCTAAGGCTTTTGATGCAATACACCCCACATGGACATTATAGAGAAGCTCACTAATTTCGGTATAAAACCCTTTTATCACCTGCTGAATAGACAGCTGGCTCACTGATGGGATCCAGGAGGTCAAAATAGGTGAGGCCACCTCCATCAAGAGGCCATTCACTAGTGGAGTCTCCTGGGGCTCGGTATTGGGCCTGTTCCTTTTTGGCATCTATTTCTCTGAAATGGAAGCAAATGCTGAAGGCTTATGGCTGACTAAGTTTGCAGATGATTGCAAGCTTAGGGGATGTCATCAACTCCCCTGCAGACATTGGCATTCTTCAAGAAGGCCCATCTCTGACTAACAAATGGTCCCAAAGCCATGGTCTCAAAACTCTGTGCTAAGAAATGCAAAATTGTACCCTTTGGGAAGTCAACCATCCAAGCTAATTACCATGTTGATAATATGTCCTTAAGATTTGACCCAGTATTTGGTGATCTGGATATGCTTGAAGACATTAGCCTTACTTTTGACCACAATGTGACCACAGTGGTGATGGAGGAAATCTTTTTTATGTCATGCAACTTAGAAGTAAAGGCATGGCATCTAGGTCCAAAGAGGTCATTATCCCACTGTTCTCTGTCCTTATCAGGCCAGTCATAGAGTACAATGTTTTTTTCTGTATGTACCTGACAAGGCATATGCAACAACTGGAGCGACCTCAGAGGTTCTTGCAAAAAGAATACAAGGCATAACAAACCTGCCTTACAGCCCTTTCCCTCTACTCAGTCTCCTATAACTTGCTGAGAGGTGATCTATACCTGGCTTATAAGGCATCCACAAACCTCACACGTGTCAATCTCCTGCATATTCATAAATCAAACTGTACCAGAAATACAGGGTCTAGGGACCTATATTTTGTCTGTGACTTAAATAAAACATACTGGAGAGACAAATCTGTATCCCTGAGACTGCCCCTTCTATGGAACAGGCTTCCCATCCATGTAAAGCTGAGTTAATCTGTTACCCAGTTTAAGTGCAACCTAGATCTGTTACTGGGGGAATAGGAAATTTACACCAGGCCTGGCCCCCTTGTCACGTATGGACACAAAAGTAGCTTAAAAATGCCTGGCACTCAATGTCCTATCCTATTAGGATGCATGACGTTATTTTTTCAGGAAAAGTTGACTAGGCTTTGAAAGTCTCCTGGGATGTTAGTCTAGTAACAGTGCATCCATGGCCATGCCATTTCTTCAACAGACAAGCTGCTCCATCATCTATTGATCCTCATAAGTGCTCCCTTCACCTCTGTGACTAGAACACTGTTCAGGGAAGCCTTGTTGGCAACTTGTTTGCATTCCCAACCAAATTCAAATGCATTTAACTTCTTTACATATATGTACACATGTATAGATGTGTATGTATGAAATGGGCATAGCAAACTGAGCAGATTGCTAGTTACTTGTGCATCAGATGTGTTTGTTTGTATGGGAGAGAGCAAGTGTAGGCCACCTAGACCTTGAATTCAGTCTTTGATCTCTCTTCTTTCACAGCCTTCGGAGAGTCTCACTGGCAGCCACTTTTTTTCTCTTGCCATAAAGTCAGACCTGCTGTGGAAGAGGTCTGTGCAGTTAACTTCCCTGTATTTTAGCAAAAGAATAGAAAATCAGAAAATATATTCAGAAATGGGTGAGAAACAAGAACAACAAGTTCAGAAAAAAATATTAAGTGTAAAGATTCCATTAGCCTATAAAACATGAAAAAAAATTCAAATGCTTTTAAATGTTCAACGAATACCCATAACTCTGCCACAGCTTAACATTTTGAACTAAAATATTCAACAGATGTCACTACTTTCTGAAGTATAACACTGAGTTTGTGTAGCTTTGATCCAAAATGTGAGTTATGAAAATAACTGCAAAGCATGTACATATGGAACTGCGTAACTATGTACAACAGTTTGACTGGGGAAGGATTTTTAAAATAACTCCTCTGAAAACTTTATACCTGATTGTCCTACAGTTAAAAGAGAACCGTACCCACAGACTGAAAAACAAAAAACAGTTTTACTACATCATGAATTTAAGTACACTTTTATCTGTTCTTTTGCATATAGTACTGCATTTAATTTATTGTGTTTTTCACTGAATATTAACTCAACTGAAGTTGTGGCTGTCTCTCTACAGAGTACTTTTTAGAATTTCTGTGTAGCCATTGATAGCAGTGGGGGGTAGTTTCAGCTCATCACTGATATTCTGTCTTGCCTTGTATAAGTGGTACAGTTTGAGTTATCTCTGCTTAATATCAGAGCTTTGGCTGGCTAACATCTAACTGAAATCAGCTGGACGTATGACACTTATCTGCTCTTTTGCATATAGTACTGTGTTTAATTTATTTGTGTTTTTCACTGAATATTAACTCAACTGAAGTTGTGGCTGTCTCTCTACAGTTAGTTCCCCACCCACCCTCCCTGCCTGTACTTGTTTTGGTGTTAATGTTGGTGGCTTTGAAATTACCCACCCCTCTTGTAGATTTGTATTTGGATACTCCTGGGCCCATCTCATTTGCTCACTCAACTGAGTGCAATGAGATCCTATTCTGATTTCAGGCACTCCTACTGTGTACAAAGAGAGCATTTGGGAAGGACAACCCCTGTAGCCTCTTAATCCTGCTCTGTTCCCTCCCTCAAAAAAAAAAATATATATATATTTTATTCGGCTGCTCTTACTGTAACTGTCTTAGTTGCTCTTCTGCATGCTGTTATCTGTTCAATCGCTCTTACTCTGCACTTATTACTGCTTGTTAGTAGCCTTATAATTTACTGCCTTCTGCACTTGTTTTTTAGTCATTTGTTCATTTAATTGCATTTATTTGAACTGTATTTGCCGTAGTGTTGCTACACACCCTGGTGTGCTGGCCTGCACTGCAATTTGAATTGTATTTACTGCTGTTTTAGTTGCTTTTCTGTAACCAAAAAAAAAAAATTCTAAGCTTGTTTCCTGCCTTTCCTGTAACTAGTCAAGTCCAGATACAGACTTGCTGTATCCAGGACTGTGTTGGTAAGCTTCTGAGCCCCCCCAAGTCTTTCAGTGTTGGAGGGAAGCCTTCTAGCTTATCAGTGGGAGTGGTAAGCATCAGGTAGCCTATCTACCACAAGAGGAGTGGTCCCTGGCCCAGAAATTGTAGCTGTTGGCTGTTTGAGCAGTTTTTTTCCATCTCTTTCAACTTTCTTGTTTGAAAACCGCACTTGTGCCTGTTTCCCGCCTTTCCTATAACTAGCGTAGTCCGGTTACAGAGTTGCTGTATCCAGGATTTTTGGGTTT
>NC_056728.1:645467722-645483606 GCF_019279795.1 Protopterus annectens
GGAAAAGAGGCTGATGAAGAAAAAGTGGGATTGTCAGAGAGATGAAGATAGTAGACAGGAGCATAAGGAGATGAGGGGCATGGCAAAAAGAGAGGTGGCAAAGGCTAAGGATAAGGCATATGAAGAGTTGTATGAAAGGTTGAAAGTAAAAAGGGAGAAAAGGACCTGTACTGATTGGCTAGACAGAGGGACCAAGCTGGGAAAGATGATCAGCAGGTAAGGGTGATAAAAGATATTGAGGGGAAATATATTCACAAGCAAGGAGAGTGTGTTGAGCAGATGGAAAGAGTACTTTGAGAGGCTGATGAATGAACAGAATGTGAGAGAGAGAGAGAGAGGGAGAAGGTTGGATGATGTGGGGATAGTGAATCAGGAAGTGAAAAAGATTAGCGAGGAGGAAGTAAGGACAGCTATGAAAAGGATGAAGAACAGAAAGGCTGTTGGTCCAGATGACATAGGAGTGGAAGCATGCAGGTGCTTAGGAGAAATGGCAGTGGAGTTTTTAACCAGATTTTTTTAATGAAATCTTGGAAACTCAGAGGATGCCTGAGGAGTGGAGAAAAGGTGTTTTGGTACCTATTTTTAAGAATAAGTTATATGTTTAGAGTTGTAGTAACTAGAGAGGGATAAAACTTATCGGTCACAGCTTGAAGTTATGAGAAAGAGTAGTGGAAGCTAGGTTAAGAAGGGCACTGATAATTAGTTATCAGCAGTATGGTTTCATGCCAGGAAAGAGCACTACAGATACGATTTTTGCTCTGATAATGTTGATAGAGAAATATGAGAAGGTCTGAAGGAGTTGCATTTTGTCTATGTGGACTTGGAGAAAGCATATGATAGGGTGCCTAGAGAGGAGTTGTGGTGTTGTATGAAGAAGTCAGGAGTGGCAGAGAAGTATGTAAGGGTGGTACAGAATATGTACGAGGGTAATGTGACAGTAGTGAAGTCTGCAGTGTGAGTGACATATGCGTTTAAGGTGAAGGAGGGATTACATCAAAGATTACCTCAGAGCCCTTTATTTGCAATGGTGATGGACAGATTGACAGATGAGATAAGACAGGAGGCCCCATGGACTATAATGTTATGCAGATGACATTGTGATCTATAGTGATAGTAGGGACAAGGTTGAAGAGACCCTGGAGAGGTGGAGATATGGACTAGAGATGAGAGTAATGAAGGTCAGCAGGACTAAGACAGAATACATGTGTGTAAATGAGAGGGAAGATAGAGGAATGGTGAGAATGCAGGTAGTAGAGTTGACAAAGATGGATGAGTTTAAGTACTTGAAATCAACAGTTCAGAGTAATGGTACGTGTGGAAGAAACGTGAAGAAGAGAGTACAGGCAAGGTGGAATGGGTGGAGAAGAGTGTCAGGAGTGATATGTCACAGATGGGTTCCAGGAAGAGTGAAAGGGAAGGTCTACAAGAGGGTGGTGAGACCAGCTATGTTGTATGAGTTGGACACAGTGGCAATGACAAAAAGGCAGGGATCAGAGCTGGAAGTGGCAGAGTTGAAGATGTTAAGATTTGCACTGGTTGTGACAAAAATGGACAGGATTAGGAATCAGTATATTAGAGGGTCAGCTCAACTTGGACACTTTGGAAACAAAGTCAGTGAGGTGAGATTGCGTTGGTTTGGACATGTGCTCAGGAGGGATGCTGGGTATATTCGAAAAAGGATGCTAAGGATGGAGCTGCCAGGTAAGAAGAAAAGAGGAAAACCTAAGATAAGGATTATGGATGTGGTGAGAGACGACATGCAGGTGGTTGCTGTGACAGAGCAAGATGCAGAGGACAGGAAGAAATGGAACAGATGATCCACTGTGGTGACCCCTAACAGGAACAGCTTAAAGAGAAGATGACTGCTAGAGCAGCATGCACACATTTCCCTGTAATACTGTTAGAGCAGCATGAACACATTTCCCTGTACTACAATTATAGCAGCATGAACACATTTCCCTGTATTACTGTTAGAGCAGAATGAACACATTTCTCTGTTTTACTGTCAGAGCAGCATGCACACATTTCCCTGTATTACAGTTAGAGCAGCATGCACACTTTTCCCTGTATTACAGTAAGAGTAGCATGAACACATTTCCCTGTATTACTGTTAAAGCCGAATGAACACATTTCTCTGTTTTACTGTCAGAGTAGCATGCACACATTTCCCTGTATAACTGTTAAAGCAGCATGCACACATTTCCTTGTATTAATGTTAGAGCAGCATGTACATATTTCCCTGTTTTGATGTCAGAGCAGCATGAACACATTTCCCTGTATTACTGTTAGAACAGCATGCACAGAATTACCTGTATTTCTATTAGGAGGAGCATAGGGTGACTTACAAGAGTGGAGGAAGATTCAAACAGGTGGATTATATCCTATGCAGGACGGTCAGTTGGAAAGAGATTGGAGACTCTAAAGTGGTGCTGTGGAAAGTGTAGTTAGGCAGCATAGCATGGTGGTCTGTAGGATGACATTGGTAATCAAGTAGAGGAGGACAAGTGTGAGACCAGTGCTAAGGTCCAAATGGTTAAAGTTGAAAAAGGGTAATTGTGAGGTGGAGTTCAGGGAATAGTTAAAAAAGGCACTGAGGGGCAGTGAAGATTTATGGAATGGATGGGTAACTACAGCAGAGATGGTAAGGGAGACAGCTAGAAAGGTGAATGGTATGACATCTGGACAGAGGAAGGAGGACAAGGAGACCTGGTGGTGGAATGAGGAAGTACAGGAGAGTATACAGAGGAAGAAGCTGGGAAAGAAAAAGTGGGATTGTCAGAGAGATGAAGAAAGTAGACAGGAGCATAAGGAGATGAGGGGCATGGCAAAAAGAGAGGTGACAAAGGCTAAGGATAAGGCATATGGAGAGTTGTATGAAAGGTTGAAAGTAAAAAGGGAGAAAAGGACCTGTCCTGATTGGCTAGACAGAGGGACCAAGCTGGGAAAGATGTGCAGCAGGAAAGGGTGATAAAAGATATTGAGGGGAAATATACTGACAAGAAAGGAGAGTGCGTTGAGCAGATGGAAAGAGTACTTTGAGGGGCTGATGAATGAACAGAATGAGAGAGAGAGAGAGAGGGAGAAGGTTGGATGATGTGCAGATATTGAATCAGGAAGTGAAAAAGATTAGCAAGGAGGAAGTAAGGACAGCTATGAAAAGGATGAAGAATGGAAAGGCTGTTGGTCCAGATGACATAAGAGTGGAAGCATGCAGGTGCTTAGGAGAAATGGCAGTGGAGTTTTTAACCAGATTTTTTAATGAAATCTTGGAAACTCAGAGGATGCCTGAGGAGTGGAGAAAAGGTGTTTTGGTACCTATTTTTCAGAATAAGTTTGATGTGCAGAGCTGTAGTAACTACAGAGGGATAAAACTTATCAGTCACGGCCTGAAGTTATGAGAAAGAGTAGTGGAAGCTAAGTTAAGAAGGGAGGTGATAATTAGTGATCAGCAGTATGGTTTCATGCTGGGAAAGAGCACTACAGATACGATTTTTGCTCTGAGAGTGTTGATAGAGAAATATGAGAAGGTCTGAAGGAGTTGCATTGTGTCTATGTGGACTTGTAGAAAGCATATGATAGGGTGCCTAGAGAGGAGTTGTGGTGTTGTATGAAGAAGTTAGGCATGGCAGAGAATTATGTAAGAGTGGTATGAGATATGTACAAGGGTAATGTGACAGTGGTGAAGTCTGCAGTGGGAGTGACAGATGCGTTTAAGGTGAAGGTGGGATTACATCAAGGATCAGCTCAGAGCCCTTTCTTATTTGCAATGGTAATGGACAGATTGACAGATGAGATCAGACAGGAGGCCCCATGGCCTATAATGTTTGCAGATGACTGTGATAAGTAGTGAGAGTAGGGACAAGGTTGAGGAGACCCTGGAGAGTTGGAAATATGGACTAGAGATGAGAGTAATTAAGGTCAGTAGGACTAAGACAGAATATATGTGTGTGAATGAGAGGGAAGATAGAGGAATGGTGAGGATGCAGGGAATAGAGTTGGCAAAGTTGGATGAGTTTAAGTACTTGAAATCAACAGTTCAGAGTAATGGTGTGTGTGGAATAAAGGTGAAGAAGAGAGTACAGGCAAGGTGGAATGGGTGGAGGAGAGTGTCAGGAGTGATATGTCACAGATGGGATCCAGTAAGAGTGAAAGGGAAGGTCTACAAGAGGGTAGTGAGACCAGCTATGTTGTATGGGTTGGAGACAGTGGCATTGACAAAAAGGCAGGAATCAGAGCTGGAAGTGGCAGAGTTGAAGATGTTATGATTTGCACTGGTTGTGACAAAAATGGACAGGATTAGGAATCAGTATATTAGAGGGTCAGCTCAGTCGGACACTTTGGAAACAAAGTCAGTGAGACGAGATTGTGTTGGTTTGGACATGTGCTCAGGAGGAATGCTGGCTATATTTGAAAAAGGATGCTAAGGATGGAGCTGCCAGGTAAGAGGAAAAGAGGAAGACCTAAAATAAGGATTATGGATGTGATGAGGGACGACATGAGGGTGGTTGGTGTGACAGAGCAAGATGCAGAGGACAGGAAGAAATGGAACAGATGATCTGTTGTGGTGACCTCTAATAGGAACAGCTGAAAGAGAAGATGACTGCTAGAGCAGCATGCTCACATTTCCCTGTATTACTGTTAGAGCAGCATGAACACATTTCCCTGTATTACAGTTATAGCAGCATAAACACATTTCCCTGTATTAATGTTAGAGCAGCATGAATACATTTCTCTGTATTACTGTTAGAGCAGAGTGAACACATTTCTCTGTTTTACTGTCAGAGCAGCATGCACATATTTCCCTGTATTACTATTAGAGCAGCATGCACACATTTTCCTGTATTACAGTTAGAGCAGCATGAGCACATTCCCCTGTATTACTGTTAAAACAGCATGGACACATTTCCCTGTATTACAGTTAGAGCAGCATGAACTAATTTCCCTGTACTACAGTTAGAGCAGCACACACACTTTTCCCTGTGTTACTGTTAGAGCAGCATGAGCACATTTCCTTGTATTACAGTTATAGCAGCATGGGCATTGCAGTAGTGCAGCAGTTAATGCTGTTGCCTCACAGCAAGAGGTTCTCTGGTTCGATTCTCGGCTGGGGTGCCTTCTGTGTGGAGTTTGCATGTTCTCCCTGTGTTCGCGTGGGTTTCTTCAGGGTACTCCGGTTTCCTCCCACATTCTAAAGACATGTGTCTGGAGCATTTCTCCCCGAGCCTCCACTGAAAACAGGATCTGTGGAACCTAGTCGGACTTTCCCGGTCAACAAAGGTTAAATAAATAAATAAAAAATAATGGCCACATTTTTCTGTATTACAGTTAAAGCAGCATGGACACATTTCCCTGTATTACAATTAGAGCGGCATGAACACATTTCCCTATATTAGTGTTAAAACAGTATGCACACATTTCCTTGTATTACAGTTAGAGCAGCATGAACACTTTTCCCTTTATTATTGTTAGAACAGCATGCACACATTTCTCTGTATTACTTTTAGAGCAGCATGCATGCATTTCCCTTTATTACAGATAGAGCAGCATGAGCACATTTCCCTGTGTTACTGATAGAGCAGCATGCACACATTTCCTTGTATTACTGTTAGAACAGCATGAACACATTTCCCTATATTATTGTTAGAGCAGCATGAACACATTTCCCTTTATTGCAGTTATAGCAGCATGTACACATTTCCCTGTGTTACTGGTAGAGCAGCATGTACATATTTCTTGGTATTTCAGTTAGAGCAGAAGGGTCACATTTTACTGTATTACAGTTATAGCAGCATGAACACATTTCCCTGTATTACTGTTAGAACAGCATACACAGAATTCCCTGTATTTCTGTTAGGAGGAGCATAGGGTGACTTAAAAGAGTGGAGGAAGATGCACACAGGTGGATTATATCCTATGCAGGACAGTCAGTCTGAAGGAGATTGAAGAATGTAAAGTGGTGCTGTGGAAAGTGTAGTTAGGCATCATAGAATCGTGATCTGTAGGATGACATTGGTGATCAAGTAGAGGAGAACAAGTGTGAGAAGAATGCCAAAGATCAAATGGTGAAAGTTGAAAAAGAGTGATTGTGAGGTGGAGTCCAGTGAATAGTTAAAAAAGGCACTTGGGGGCAGTGAAGATTTACGAATGGCTGGGTAACTACAGCAGTGTTAGTAGGGGAGACAGCTTGAAAGGTTCTTGGTGTGACATCTGGACAGAGGAAGGAGGACAAGGAGATCTGGTGGTGGAATGAGGAAGTACAGGAGAGCATACAGAGGAAGAGACTGGCAAAGAAAGAGTGGGATTGTCAGAGAGATGAAGAAAGTAGACAGGAGCATAAGGAGATGAGGAACATGGCAAAAAGAGAGGTGGTGAAGGCTAAGGATAAGACATATGGAGAATTGTATGAAAGGTTGACAGCAAAAAGGGAGAAAAGGACCTGTCCTGATTGCCTAGATAGAGGGACCAAACTGGGAAAGATGTGCAGCAGGTAAGGGTGATAAAAGATATTGAGGCAAACCTACTCACAAGCAAGGAGAGTGATTTTCGCAGATGGAAAGTGTTCTTTGAGGGGCTGATGAATGAACAGAATGAGAGACAGAGAGAGAGAGAGAAGGTTGGATGATGTGCGGATAGTGAATCATTAAGTGAAAAAGATTAGCAAGGAGGAAGTAAGGACAGCTATGAAGAGGATGAAGAATGGAAAGGCTGTTGGTCCAGATGACATATGAGTGGAAGCATGCAGGTGCTTAGGAGAAATAGCACTGGAGTTTTTAACCAGATTGTTTAATGAAATCTTGGAAACTCAGAGGATGCCTGAGGAGTGGAGAAAATTGTTTTGGTACCTATCTTTGAGAATAAGTTTGATGTGCAGAGCTGTAGTAACTAGAGAGGGATAAAATGGATCAGTCACAGCTTGAAGTTATGAGAAAGAGTAGTGGAAGCTAAGTTAAGAAGGGAGGTGAAGATTAGTGATCAGCAGTATGGGTTCATGCCAGGAAAGATCACTACAGATGGGATTTTTGCTCTGAGAGTGTTGATAGTCAAAATATGGGAAGTTCAGAAGGAGTTGCATTGTGTCTTTGTGGACTTGAAGAAAGCATATGATAGGGTGCCTAGAGAGGGGTTGTGGTGTTGTATGAAGAAGTCAGAAGTGGCAGAGAAGTATGTAAGGATGGTACAGGATATGTACGAGGGTAGTGTGAAAGTGGTGAAGTCTGCCATGGGAATGACAGCTGCACTTAAGGTGAAGGTGGGATTACATCAAGGATAAGGTCAGAGCCCTTTCTTATTTGCAATGGTGATGGACAGATTGACAGATTAGATCAGACAGGAGGCCACATGGACTCTGATGTTTGCAGATGACATTGTGATCTGTAGTGAGAGTAGGGACCACATTGAGGAGACCCTGGAGAGGTCAAGATATGCTCTAAAGAGGAGAGGAATGAAGATCAGCAGGACTATGACAGAATATATGGTTGTGAATGAGAGGGAAGATAGAGGAATGGTGAGGATGCAGGGAGTAGAGTTGGCAAAGTTGGATGAGTTTAAGTACTTGCAATCAACAGTTCAGAGTAACGGTGAGTATGGAAGAAAGGTGAAGAAGAGAGTACAGCCAAGGTGGAATGGGTGGAGAAGAGTGTCAGGATTGATATGTCACAGATGGGTTTCAGTAAGAGTGAAAGGGAAGATCTACAAGAGGGTAGTGAGACCAGCTATGTTGTATGGGTTGGACACAGTGGCATTGACAAAAAGGCAGAAGTCAAAGCTGGAAGTGGCAGAGTTAAAGATGTTAAGATTTGCAGTGGTTGTGACAAAAATGGATAGGATTAGAAATCAGTATATTAGGGGGTCAGCTCAGGTTGGAGAGTTTGGAAACAAAGTTAGAGAGACAGGATTGCATTGGTTTGGATATGTGCTCAGGAAGGACGCTGGGTATATTCGGAAAAGGATGCTAAGGATGGAGCTGGCAGGTAAGAGGAAAAGAGGAAGGCCTAAGATAAGGATTATGTTTGTGGTGAGAGAGGACATGCAGGTGGTTGGTGTGACAGACAGAAATGCAGAGGACAGGAAGAAATGATGATGATCCACTGTGGTGACCCTTAACGGGAACAGCCGAAAAAGAAGATGACTGCTAGAGCAGCACACACACAATTCCCCGTATTACTGTTAGAACAGCATGAATACATCTTCTTGTATTACTGTTAGAACAGCATGCACATATTTCCCTGTATTACAGTTAGAGAAGAATGCACATATTTCCCTGGATAACTGTTAAAGCAGCATGCACACATTTCTTTGTATTAATGTTAGAGCAGCATGTGCACATTTCCCTGTATTACAGTTAGGGCAACATGAACACATTTCCCTGTGTTAAAGTTAGAGCAGAATGAACACATTTCTCTGTATTACAGTTAGAGCAGAACTGACACATTTCCCTGTATTACTCTTAGAGCAGCATGAACATTACTGTTACAAATATTACTTTTTGGACAAAAGGCACACATTTCCCTGTATTACTGGTCAGAGCAGCACTACACATTTCCCTGTATTACTGTTAGAGCAGCATACATGCATTTCCATGTATTACAGTTAGAGCAGCATGAAGACATTTCCCAGTGTTAATGTTAGAGCTGCATGCACACATTTCCTTGTATTACTGTTAGAACAGCATGAACACATTTCCCGATATTACTATTAGAGCAGCATGAACACATTTTCCTGTATTACTGTTAGAGAGGCATGCAACATTTCCCTGTATTACAGTTACAGCAGCATGCACACAATTCCCTGTATTACAGTAGGAGCAGCATGCACACAATTCCCTGTATTACAGTTAGAGCAGCATGAGCACATTTCCCTGTATTACTGTTAGAACAGCATGCACACATTTCCCTGTATTACAGTTAGAGCAGCATACACACATTTCCCTGTGTTAATGTTAGAGAAACATGAACACATTTCCCTGTATTACAGTTAGAGCACTATGGCTACATTCCTCTGTAATACTGTTAGACAAGCATGCACACATTTTCCTCTATTACAGTTGGAGCAGCATAAACACATTTCCCTGTATTACAGTTAGAGCAGCATGAACACATTTCCATGTATTACAGTTAGAGAAACATGAACACATTTCTTTGTATTACTGTTAGAACAGCATGCACAAATTTCCCTGTATTACAGTTAGAGCAGCATGCACACAATTCCCTGTATTACAGTTAGAGCAGCATGAGCACATTTCCCTGTATTACTGTTAGAACAGCATGCACACATTTCCCTGTATTACAGTTAGAGCAGCATAAACACATTTCCCTGTATTATAGTTAGAGCAGCATGAACACATTTCCATGTATTACAGTTAGAGAAACATGAACACATTTCTTTGTATTACTGTTAGAACAGCATGCACAAATTTCCCTGTATTACAGTTAGAGCAGCATGCACACAATTCCCTGTATTACAGTTAGAGCAGCATGAGCACATTTCCCTGTATTACTGTTAGAACAGCATGCACACATTTCCCTGTATTACAGTTAGAGCAGCATACACACATTTCCCTGTATTACAGTTAGAGCAGCATGCACACATTTCCCTGTGTTAATATTAGAGACAAATGAACACCTTTCCCCTGTATTACAGTTAGAGCAGCATGAACACATTTCCCTGTAATACTGTTAGACAAGCATGCACACATTTTCCTGTATTACAGTTGGAGCAGCATGCGCACATCACTCTGTATTACAGTTAGAGCAACATGGACTCATTTCCCTTTATTACACTTAGAGCAGCATTGACACATTGCCCTGTATTACTGTTAGAACAACATGTACAAATTTCCCTGTATACAGGTTAGAGCAGCATGCACACATTTCACTGTATTACAGTGAGAGCAGCATGAACACATTTCCCTGTATTGGAGTTAGAGCAACATGAACACATTTCCCTGTATTACTGTTAGAGCAGCATGCACACATTTCCCTATATTAGAGTTAGACCAGCATGCATGCATTCCCTGTATTACAGTTAGAGCAGCATGAGCACATTTCCTTGTGTTACTAATAGAGCAGCATGCACACATTTCCCTGTATTACTGTTAGAGCAGTATGAACACATTTCCCTGTATTGCAGTTAGAGCAGCATGCACACATTTCCCTGAAGTACTGTTAGAGCAGCATGAACACACTTCCCTGTATTAGAGTTAGAGCAGCATGCACACATTTCTCTGTATTACAGTTAGAGCAGCATGGACTCATTTCCCTGTATTACAGTTAGAGCAGCATGGACAAATTTCTCTGTATTACAGTTAGGGCAACATGAACACATTTCCCTGTATTACTGTTAGAACTGCATGAACACATTTCCCTGTATTACTGTTAGAACAGCATGCACATATTTCCTTGTATTACAGTTAGGGCAGCATGAATAAATCCCCCTGTATTACAGTTAGAGCAGCATGCACATATTTCCCTGTGTTATTGTTAGAGCAGCATCAACACATTTCACTGTATTACAGTTTGAGCAGCATGAACGCATTTCCCTGTGTTACAGTTAGAGCAGCATACACACTTTTCCCTGTTGTACTGTTAGAGCAGCATGAACACATTTCCCTGTATTACAGTTAGAGCAGCATGCACACATTTTTCTGTATTACAGTTAGAGCAGCATGAACACATTTCCCTGTATTACAGTTAGAGCAAATGGACAAATTTCTCTGTATTACAGTTTGGGCAACATGAACACATTTCCCTGTATTACTGTTGGAACAGCATGAACACATTTCCCTGTATTACTTTTAGAACAGCATGCACATATTTCCTTGTATTACAGTTAGAGCAGCATGAATAAATTTCCCTGTATTACAGTTAGAACAGCATGAACACATTTCCTTCTATTACTGTTAGTACTGCATGCACAGATTTCCCTGTATTACTGTTAGGAGAAGAATAGGGTGACTTACAAAAGTGGAGGAAGATGAACACAGGTGGATTATATCCTATGCAGGAGGGTCAGTCGGAAGGAGATTAGGGACAGCAAAGTGGTGATGGGGAATGTGTAGTTAGGCAGCAAAGAATGATGGTGTGTAGGATGATGTTGTTGATCAAGAAGAAGAGGACAATTGTTAGAGCAGTGGCAAGGATCAAATGGTGAAAGTTGAAAAAGGGTGATTGTGAGCTGGAGTTCAGGGAAGAGTGAAAATAGGCATGGGGGCAGTGAAGTGTTACAGAATGGCTTGGTAACTACATCAGAGATGGTAAGAGAGACAGCTAGAAAGTTGCTTGGTGTGACATCAAGACAGAGGATGGGGACAATGAGACCTGGTGGTGGAATGAGTAAGTACAGGAGAGTATACCAAGGAATCGGCTGGTGAAGAAGACATGGGATTGTCAGAGAGATGAAGAAAGTAGACAGGAGTATAAGGAGATGAGGAGCATGGCAAAGAGAGAGATAGCAAAGGCTAAGGATAAGGCATATGGAGAGTTGTATGAAAGGTTGGACACTAAAGAGGGAGAAAAGGACATGTACCAATTGGCTAGACAGGAGGACCGAGCTGGGAAAGATGTGCAGCAGATAAGGGTGATGAAGGATATTGACACAAATATAGTCACAAGTAAGGAGAGTGTGTTGAGCAGATGGAAAGAGTACTTTGAGGGGCTCATGAATGACCCGAATGAGAGAGAGAAGGTTGGTTGATGTAGGGATAGTGACTCAGGAAGTGAAACACATTAGCAAGGCGGTAGTAATGACAGATAGGAAAAGGATGAAGAATGGAAAGGCTGTTGGTCCAGATGAAATACCATTGGAAGCATGCAGGTACTTAGGAGAAATGGCAGTGGAGTTTTTAACCAGATTGTTTAATGAAGTTTTGGAAAGTCAGAGAATGCCTGAGGAGTAGAGAAAATGTGTTTTGGTACCTATTTTTGAGAATAAGGGTGATGTGCAGAGCTGTAGTAACTATAGAGGGATAAAACTAATCAGTCACAGCTTGAAGCTATGGGAAAGAGTAGATGAAGCTAAGTAAAGAAGGGAGGTGATGATTATTGATTGGCAGTATGGATTCATGCCAGGAAGGAGCACTATAGATGAGATGTTTGCTCTGAGAGTTGAAAGAGAAATATAGAAGGTCAGAAGGAGTTGCACTGTGTCTTTGTGGACATGGAGAAAGCATATAATAGGGTCCCTAGAGAGGAGTTGTGGTGTTGCATGAGGAAGTCAGAAGTGGCAGAGAAGTATGTAAGAATGGTACAGGATATGTACTAGGGTAGTGTGACAGTGGTGAAGTCTGCAGTGGGACTGAAAGATGCATTTAAGGTGAAGGTGGGATTACATCAAGGATCAGCTCTAAGCGCTTTCTTATTTGCAATGGTGATGGACAGGTTGACAGATGAGATCAGACAGGAGGCCCCCCCAGACTATGATGTTTTCAGATGACATTGTGATCTGTAGTGAGAGTAGGGACCAAGTTGAGGAGACCCTGGAGAGGTGGAGATATGCTCTAGAGAGGAGAGGAATGAAGGTCAGCAGGACTAAGACAGAATATATGTGTGTGAATGAGAGGGAGGATAAAGGAAGGGGGAGGATGCAGGGAGTAGAGTTGGTGAAGTTGGATGAGTTTACGTACTTGAGATCAACAGTTCAGAGTAATGGTGAGTGTGGAAGAGAGGTGAAGAAGAGAGTACAGGCAGGGTGGATTGGGTGGAGAAAAGTCTCAGGAGTGATTTGTGACAGGCGGGTACCAATAAGAGTGAAAAGGAAGGTCTACAAGAGGTTAGTAAGACCAGCTATGTTGTATGGGTTGGAGACAGTGGCATAGACAAAAAAGGCAGGAGTCAGAGCTGGAAGTGGCAGAGTTAAAGATATAAAGATTTGCACTGGGTCTGACAAAGATGGACAGGATTTGGAATCAGTATATTAGAGGGTCAACCCAGGTTGGTCAGTCTGGAGACAAAGTCAGAGAGTTGAGATTGCATTGGTTTGGACATGTGCTGATGAGCGATGCTGGGTATATTGAGATAAGAATGCTAAGGATGGAGCTGCCAGTTAAGAGGAAAAGAGGATGGCCTAAAATAAGGTTTATTTTTTATTTTATTTTATTTATTTTACATTTGTTGACCGGGCTAGTCCAGCTGGATAATTTCCATTTTCAGTGGAGGCCCGGGGAGAAAAGCTCCACAATTAAAACAAGGTTAAACATTTAAGCAACAATGCATACATTTTAGTGTAGTAGAAAATACAGCGAAAAAAAAACAGGTAAAAATCAAATAGCCTAAGCTATATATTCATATTTTTTTTTTTTTTTTTTTAGAACAGTACAGTAATTTAGTCATTTGAAATAGCAGGGAAAGATAGTGATTTTTACGTAGGGAGGTATGGCTGAAGAGCGAAGAAGTCATTTAGTCTGGATTGGTACAGGAGCAGAGCCAGAAGTTGTTAAGATGTAATAGAAGTTTTTTTGAAAAGTTGAAAGGAGTCTAGTGAGGTAATGTGTGAGGGAGGTTATTCCATATTTTCCTATGGAGTTTGAAAATTGACAGTTACCTGCTGAATTTGTAATTCTAGTTGTGGTGACTTGTATCTTTTCGCAGATCGCAACTGTTTCAAGTTTTTGTAGAGTAAGGAGGTTACTGAGAGCTGGTGTTTTTGTTGGTTGATAAAGAATGTTATGTGTAATTAAGAGTTGTTGATAGATAAACTTGTTAGGTAGTTCTAACCATTGTAATTGTTTTAAGTTATTACAGTGGTGAGTTCTGTACTGGGATGCTGTGGCAAAACGGGCTATATTATGATAGGATGTAGTTAGTTTTCAGGTTACCTTTAGAGATTGGTGTAAATAGAGGAAGCATACAGTAGGGTGGAGATAAGATGTGATTGAGCTAAGGTGGTCCGTGCTTCTGGAGTAAGAAAGGGTTTTATTCTGTACAGTGAACCTATCTTTTTATTTACTGCTTTTATAGTGTTATTGATATGACAATCACAGTTAAGATTATTATCAATAGTAACACCAAGCAGTTTGGTAGTAGAGTCTGGGGAGATAAGAGAATTGTCAGCTGCAGTAATAGTAAAATTTAGTTGAGGAGATTTGTGGGTAGGTGAGAATAGTAATAGTTTTGTTTTCTTGGAGTTGAGAAGGAGACATCTTTTTGAGAACCATTGTTCAACGGTTGAAAAGGTAGATTGTGTGAGTGACTGGAGTTCAGATTGGGTGGGAGCTGTACAGATGATGGTAGAATCATCTGCATATTGTATGCAGGTAGTGTTATGGATAGATGATTGAAGATCATTAATAAAGATAGAGAATAAGAGTGGGCCTAATATTGATCCTTGAGGTACTCCTAAGGAGATAGGTAGTAGAGCAGATAGAGAATTTTTCCAGAGTACTGCTTGTTGTCGGTTTTCAAGGTAGGATGAGAACCACTTTAAGGAGGAAAAATCCAAGGCAAGTGAGTTTAGTATGTGTAGGAGAAGTTTATGGTTGACCATGTGAAGGCTTTTGACAGGTCTAGGAAAAGAGAAGCAGTTAGTTTGTTATTATTACGGTTACAGTTTATTGTGTTAGTAAAGGAAAGTAGTGCAGTGGTCAACTATGTGAGGGTCTAAATCCATGTTGAGTGTTTTAGTAGGTTATTTTGAAGGAGATGGTTAAGTAGTTGTTTGTGTATACATTTTTCCATGATTTTAGCTAGTGGCTATAATAGTGCTATTGGGCGGTAGTTAGAGAGGTCTGTGGTTTTGCCTCCTTTATGTAAGGGTATGATGTGTGATATCTTCCAGATTGCTGGAAAATCACTTTCTTTATGGATCTGTTTATTAGGATCGAAAGAGGGTAGGCTATAGCTTTTGCTGCTACCTGAAGGAATTCAGCAGGAAGCTTATCTGCTGAGGGGGTAGTGGGTTTAAGTTTTGTAAGAGAGATTGTAAATTTTTGAAAAGAGAAGATTTTGGCCCAGAAGTGGGAAAAAAAAAATGTTTGTATAAGAGAAAAAGCAGTTTTCATTGGGTTTAATGAAATTCTTTTAGTCATTTTGAAGTAGAGAGAAGAACAATTTTTTTTTTTTTGGGGGAAGGTTTTTTTTGGAAAAATTTTGTTTTTTTTTAGCTTCCAAAGGGATTTTGGGAGAGAAAATTTTTAATTAAAAAAAAATTTTTTTTTTTGGGGTAACATGTTTTCTGGCATTCAAGAAAGGGGGGTTTTATTTGAGAAAAAATTTTTTGGTTTGAAAGGGGGGGGGTTTTTTAAAGAGTGACTTTTGGGGGGAAAATTTGTTTTTTGAAAAAAGGAAAAAATTTTTTTCTTTAAAGTAAAAAAATTTTTTGGGACGGGAAGGAACTTTTTGTACTTTTAATTTTTGGAAACATTTTCTTTTTTTTTTTAAGGGAAAAATTTTTTTTTAAAAAGTGCAAAATTTCCATTAAGTTAAAGCTCAAATTTTTATAATTTGAGAGTTGAAAATTTTTTAAGGTTTTTATTTCCGGGGAAAGTCACTTTTTAATTTTGTTTAATTAAAAGAGCAGTTATTTTTTTTTTTTAAAAAGCATGAAATTTTTAATTTTAAAATAAAACTTTTTAACGGACAATTTAACAATTTTTTTTAAATACTTTTTCCTTTTTTAAATAAATCCCTTTTTTTTACAAACAAAATTTTTAAAATTGACAATGGCATTTCCCCATTATTTGAAAGAAAAATTTTTTTGGGAAATTTTTTTTTTTGGGCCCTTTTATTCATTAAAGGGGAAAACCCTTTTTTTTTAGAAAGGGAAAATTTCCTGTTTTGTTAGAACAATGAAAAATTTTATTATTTAAAGAGAAATTTTGTATTAAAAGAAATAAAATTTTGTATTACAAGTTAAAAGGAGAGAAATTTTTTTTTTTTAAAAATTTGGGTAAA
>NC_056728.1:645484106-645544818 GCF_019279795.1 Protopterus annectens
TAAAGCCTGTTTTGTGAAGGTATGTACAGAACTCCAAGTGGCTGCCTCCAAAATATCTTTAGTAGGAACACCTCTGAGGAAGGCTGTAGAGGTGGCTGTGGCACTGGTGGAGTGAGATCCGATACCAGTAGGGACAGATTTCCCATGATAGGAATAACAAAACCGTATGCAGTGGCCAATCCACTTGGAAATGGTCTGTTTTGTAACTGGTTTCCCTTGAGCTCCTACAGCATAGGACACAAAAAGTTGTTCTGATTTCCTGAAGGACTTTGTTCTGTCCAAATAATAACGTAGCTGCCTATGGATGTCTAAAGAGTGTAGCAGCCTTTCCCCTTTGTTTTGAGGGTTAGGATAAAAGGTAGGCAGGTGTATGGCTTGATTTAAGGCTACCCGGGATACCACTTTTGGCATAAAAGATGGGTTGGTACGAAGGGAAACCCTGTCCTGATGGAAGATGAGGAAGGGCTGCACTGCCATGAGGGCCTGTAGTTCAGAAACCCTACGAGCTGAAGTGATGGCCAGAAGGAAAGCAGTTTTCCAGGACAAATATTGCAAATCTGTTGAGGCAGCAGGTTCAAAAGTAGGCAATGTTAATTTTTCTAGCATGTAATTAAGGTCCCAGGCTGGTATTGGTTGCTTCCTTGGAGGTCTTATATTCTTAGCCCTTCTGAGGAACTGTCGTAAGAGTGGGTGAGAATAAAGGAGGATCCGTGTTGAATTCTGCAGAAATGGCCGAGGCATGAATTTTTATGGAAGAAAATGAGAGCCCGCTGTTCAGTAGTTCAGCTAGGTACTGTAAAACCTGAGGAAAGTTCAATTTTCTAGGGTCCTGGCCTCTTTTCTCATTCCAACAGCAAAACCGCTTCCATTTTGCGGAGTAAGCTTTTCTAGTAGATGGTCTTCTGGCCTCCAAAATGACATCCTGCACCTCCTTGGAGAGTACGGTCTGTTGTGGTGTTAAGGAATTTTCCATGCAGCGAGGTTGAGTGTTTTCAGCTGACTGTAAGAGTTTTGTAGTTGTTCTGAGTCAGCAGAAGAGGTATTAGAGGCAGGGACCAGGGAGGAGTATGCGTTAAGCTCCTCAGGAGTGGATACCAGTGTTGCCTTGGCCAATCTGGAGCAATCAGTATCATCCTCGGTTCGTCTGTTCTTGCTTTCAAAAGTACCTTGGGCAGAAGAGGCAGAGGTGGGAATGCATAACTGTCCATGCTGTCCAACAGAATGAAAGGGCGTCCACTTTCCAGGCCTTTGGATGGAAGGTCCTTGAACAAAACTTTTTCATTTGATGGTTCCTGTGGGAGGCAAAAAGATCTATGTCTGGCCTCCCCCACGCTTGGATTATCTCTGTAAACACCAGAGGATGTAACTTCCATTTGTGTGGATCTGTCATATTTCTGCTTAGAGTGTCTGCCAGTGTGTTTTCCAGCCCTGGCACGTACTGTGCTTGAAGTTAGATTTGTCTTTCCAGAGCCAAGTTCCAAAGAGTCATGGCTAGTCTGCACAAGGGGTATGAATGTGTTCCTCCTTGTTTGTTTATGTACCACATTACTGTGGTGTTGTCTGTTCTTATCAGTAATTGTCCTGGATGCAGGAAGTCCTTGAGAGCTGTGATTGCATTTATTACTGCCAGCATTTCTTTTTGATTGATGTGCAGGTGCTTTTCCTTTTGGGACCATCTGCCCTGAATGCACTTGTCCTTCATGTGCGCCCCCCAGGCGTAATCTGAGGCGTCTGTGGTTATGACTTGTTTTGCTTGAGGCTTGCAGAATGGAAGGCCTGTGTTTTCTGGACATGCTTGGGCCCACCATAGAAATTCCTTTTGCAAGCATGGAATGATTGGAATAATTGCTTCCAAACTGTGACTGTGTTGAGACCATAGATTTTTTAGGTACCATTGAAGTTTCCTCATATGCAACTTTGCACATGGGATTAGAAGAATTTTATTTTTATTATTTTATTTATTTTTTTTATTATTTATTTTTTATTTTACATTTGTTGACCGGGCTAGTCTAACTGGACAAATATCCGTTTTCAGTAGAGGCCCGGGGAGAAAAGCTCCAATTACAAGAAGTAAACAATCATTAACATTAAAAATATTAAGCAAAATACCATAAGTACAAGGGTGGACTTATGAAAAATTAATGGAAACAAAAATAAAGCAGAACAATTTTTCAGAAAATAGTTGGTTAATAAGATTACAAGGTAAGCAACATTCAGCAGTTAGATACAAAAAAATTTAAGATGTGATAACATGGTGGAGGGAAGAAGAAAACTGTTAGAGACATTCTCACAGATAAGACTGTCAAAAGTTAAAAAAAAGTTGTTTAGAGGGACAGTTGGGCAAGGGGGGGAAGTTGGGAGTAGTGGAGAAGTAATTTCAGTCAGGATTAGCACAAGGACACAGCCATTGAGTTTTAAGATGTTCTTTGATATGTCTTTTGAACAGGGATGTAGAGTCTAGGTTTGTTATGCAAGAATGCAAGATGCCATGAATCCCAGAGCCTGCAGGATTTTCCTTGCAGTAAGCCTGGTACTTTTTGCTAGTGTTTTGAAGTACTGAGATAGTTGCCCTTGTTTTTCTGGCGTAAGATATGCCATCTGGGTGTTTGTGTCCAAGCTGGCACCCAGGAAGGTTATTTTCTGAGATGCTGTTAGCCTTGATTTCTCCTTGTTGATGGTATATCCCAGAGAAAGCAGTAACCGTGTCACATATGCCAGATGTTCCAGTAGTATGCGTTTGCTGTCCGCTTGGATCAGGCAGTCGTCCAGATAAGGGTAAATTTGTATCCCTTGAAGTCTGCAGTAGGCAATCACTGATGCAGGCACTTTGTGAATACTCTGGGCGCAGTAGATAAGCCAAAGGGCAATGCAGAGAATCGATAGTGGATTGAACCTGCAAGAAATCGGAGGTATCTTCTGCAGCTTTGTCTGATTGGGACATGCAGGTATGCCTCCTTGAGGTCCAATGTTACCAGCCAAAACTCCTTGCCCAGCATGGGAAGAAGTTGCTGTAATGTGAGCATCTTGAATTTTGGTACGAGTAGAAATGTGTTTAGGATGGATAAGTCCAGAATGGGTCTCCAGTCGGTTCCTTTTCTTGGTACCAGAAAAAGTCTTGAATAAAAACCTTGACCTTGTTGGTGTGTAGGTACCTTTTGTATAGCTCTCATGTTTAGGAGCTTTGAAATTTGTAATTGTGCCTCTGCCCTTTGATTTTGTGGCAGGTTTGGCATGCCTCTCATTTTTGGAAGTGTGAGAAATTGAAATTTGTAGCCTCTGTTTATAATGTCCAGTATCCATTTGTCTGTTGTGACAATATGCCAATTGCTTGCAAATAATGCTAGTTTCCTCCCAAAGGTGCTGCCAGCTGAGACTTGCTTGGCATGGAAATGAGGGAGTCATTGGGTTTGCTTCCTGTATTGTTGTGCACTGTCTTCACCACCTCTTGGTGCTGTAGATTGCCATTGTCTGCCTCTATATGATCCTTGTGATTGCCCTCTGCCCCTTGTGCGTCTGTATCTACCTCTTTGGGGCTTGTCAGTGGCTGGAAAGGACCAGTTTTTTGAAGGCCAATTTCTGCTAAAACGTGGTGGTTGGACCTGTAATAAAGCTTTGACAGTTTGCATAGATTTGGCTTTTTCTTCCATTTTCCGTAGTATCTCCTCAGCATTAGTACCAAATAGTACATCCTTTTGTAAGGGAGCATCAAGAAGTTTAGCTTTCACATGATCAGGCAAATTTTGTTCCCTAAGCCAGGCATGTCTGCGAATGACTGATCCTGTAGCAGCCGCTCTACTGGAAGCCTCTAGGGCATCATAACCACATTGTAAGGTGTGTTTACCCACTTGCTCCGCACTATGCATCATATCCTGTAACTCTTTTAAATCTGGTTGTTCAGGTTGAGACATTTTGTTCCTTAATTGTGATAACAGGTACTGTTGATATTTAAGGCCCTCATGGCTAGGGTGGCCGAGGTATATACCTTTTTACCCCACCTTTCTAGAGATCTGGATTCCCTTTCTGCAGGAAGTGGATTCTTGGCAGTGGAGGCCTTTAATCCCTTGGGGCCTTGTGAAATGGTTTCAGGGTCAGCATTATGGCCTTTGTAGAGAAATTGGTGAGAACTGGGTACTCTGTAATACCCATCAGGTTTTACTGGTGCAGGAGGCAGAGAATCAGGGTTAAGGCAGGCCTCCGAGTAGACATCATCTAGTACATCCAAAACAGGGGGTATAGCCAGAGGCCTGTGCTGAGGTAACCAAAGAAATTCCCTAAGTCTTTTCTTGGAATCTGAAAGGTCTTGGCCTTCCCAATGGAAGTGTTCCCTCAAGGTGTGCAAAGTTTCCCCAAAAGAAAAATCCTCAGGAGGGGATACAGAAGGGATGGCCTGTTCTGCATCCGAATCCTCAAAAGGGGAGTAAGACTGTTCCTCTGCATCAGAATGTTTAAATGGATCCCTGATCAGATGAGAGAGATTCTTCCTCCACTCTGGGTCTCTTGTCAGGAGGGGGCTGAGAACCTCTGATAAGAGTAATTAGATCCTCAGCCATTTTAAGCATCTGTTTCTTAGGCATG
Source organism: Protopterus annectens (assembly GCF_019279795.1). NCBI lineage: Eukaryota > Metazoa > Chordata > Ceratodontiformes > Protopteridae > Protopterus > Protopterus annectens. Next base: position 645,488,682 of record NC_056728.1, read on the forward strand.
TGTCCAGGAGATGGGCCCTGTGGAACAGGCCTTGTGGGATGCCTGGCTGCTTTGGATTTAGTAAAGGCCTTAATTGAAAAAGCAGATGAGGGCCTAAATACACCATGGGTGGAAGTGGACCTGTCCACATTAGTAGGCTCGACATTAGCAGAGGCTTCGGTTGTAGTCTGGGAAAGGGCCGAGGACCCAGCGGTCTCGGGTACAGAGGACACCGCCAAAGGAGTGTCGTCGGTAGTCAGGGACTGCAAATGCGTCTCGCTGAGTACCGGACCACGTGTAGCCTGTTTTGGTGTGGTGTCGGCGGGGACCGAGGGCCTCGCGTGTCAGTCCTTTTCCTTGCGTTTTTTGGACAAAACGGTAGTCTGAGTGTCCGACGACATTTTATAGTCAAAAGCTTTACCAAAGTAGTGTTGGGTGAACTCCGCCCGACGCTTGATAGTGCGTTTATTGAAGGTAGCGCAAAAGCGACAGCCCGAGACGTCGTGGTCTGGGCCCAAACAAGGTATGCAAAGGGAATGGAAATCCTTATGCGGTATTTGCTTCCCACAAGAAATACAATTAACTTTTTCTGACATCGGTCTGAGGCAAGAAAAGGTTCCACAACGGGGTACTTAGCTTTAATGAAGACTTTGGTTCCAATTATTTTCGTAATTCAGGAGCTGGCCGACCGGCACTTGCGAACTGCTTCTGCTTCGGGCACCGCGCGGCAAAAAAGACTGAAGAACATGGCGTCGGCTGTGTCTTATATACTCTGGCCTTCCTGCCGTCAGAAGAGTAAGAGACAACCGACGCCGGACCAAGACTTTGGAATTCGGCCGACCGTGGGACCGCCTGACGGCTGAAAACCCATTTGTGATTACTGCAGCTGTATGCACGATGAACATGCTTAGTCGGTTTTGGACCTCAACGGTCTTTCTCTTTCTTTGCGTTTTTTTTAGGTATCCCGGTAGTCTGATTGCTAACAGACGACATTTCTGGATAGTTAAATCTTGAGCCAAAATATTTAGAAGCAAAAAATATACAGATGTTTAATCGTGCGTTGATCAAATTTAGCACAAAACCAACAGCAAAGCATGTCTGTGGTCAGGGCCTAGGCAAGGAATACAGTACAAATGAAAATCCTTAGGAAGTACTTGCTTCCTACAAGTAATGCAATTATTAACTTTTACTGACATCGGTAAGGAGCAAGAAAAAAAGTTTCCCCAACAGGGTACTTGGCTTCTAGTTGAAGACTTCGGTTCTGAAACTCGAAAACAAAAATTTCAGGAGTTGGCCGACCGGCACTTGCAAACTGCTTTTGCTTCGGGCACCGCGCGGCAAGGAAGACTGATGTAATGTCATCGGCTGCATGTTTTATACCCCTGACGACCTGACGTCTTGGAAGAAGGGACAGCAGCCGACACAGGACCCAAGACTTTGTTAATCAGGCCGACTGATGTAATGACTGCAACAGTGAAACACTAAGGTCATCATCCAATGCTGCATGGGCCAGAAAGATGTCACCACAATAATTTTTGGAGTAGTCCTAAATCTCCAAAATGATCCTGGATAGCAGTGGAAAGGGTGGAAGTACATACGAGAACATTCCCGACCATGGAAATGAAACTATATCAGTTTCCACACCTGCCTGCAAAAAGTCCTGGTGCAGAATTTGTCTGTATTAAAAGGAGTCATTTTGGAGGTGCCATCTGTCCCTTTTATTGAAAGGGTCCCTACTTGTTTTGCTCCCCTCCTGCCCCAGTTTGCCAGAGGATGGCATTTTTTTTTTTTTTTTGATAGAACACAAAATAATCCGAGAATGTGTAACATTTATAACATGGGGCTAGAAAAAAAAATCTTATCTTAGTAACTCCCTGCAATCACACACTCTTCAAAGCATGTTTAGTCACCTGAAAGGTTAGAAATTGTAGGATTCAGACAGGACCTTCCTTCTGAATAACTGTGGCATAAAAATCCCACAAGCTGTCAACACCTGACAGAAAATACTTGGAGGAAGTTCTCTTGTGAAATGTATCCTATACCTTAGCTTCTTGCCTGCAGACAAAAGGATCGGATATTGTGTTCTGCTTTTTTGGGGGACTGAATGCAGAGGGTTAGGGTTACTGCATGCAGCATTTAATACCTCCACCAAGGCTGGCATAACAGGAGGAATAGTCGTAGCATGTGGTAAACCCACTTGCAGAACTACACTGCATCATCTATTCAGTTGGAGGCGGGGGGGGGGGGGGGGGGGGAGTTAGCCACTTGATCCCACAAAAAAATACTTCATTCATTCTTAAAGATTGGAAACGCCTGTGATGGAGTTGGAAAGGACAAACTATTCTCAGACAGACTAGACAAAAATTCACTCTGGACACGGGTCTCTTTCACTGGCCCCTCTGAAAAAAAAACATGCCAAAGAAACTACCAGACTGAAAGATGATGGTTCTATGCCCAGACTGAACACTTTTGGGGGGGGGGGGGGGGTCACTGAATGCTTATTACTAAATTTAATAACGTAGTACCAGAAAATTATGGTTATTAACAGAACATGCTGGAGGGACAGGTTCATAACCCAAAGACTGCCCATGCTATGAAATAGACTTCTCATACATATCCAACAGAGCATTTCATTGGCCCTCTTCAAGACAGATCTTGATGAGTGGATGGGAAATATGGTTGCTAAAAGTTTTCAAAGTTGCCCTTAGAAGATTTTACAAGTTGTCTTGTTTGTTCAAGCAGAGGACGGTGTTGTTCCAGTGCTGGGACCTCTCTTGTTATTCTTAGACAGCAACTTCTTCCTCTTGTATAAGTTAATAATGCTAGTTCACCAGGGAGGCTTGTTTTTTTTTGAGAATCTTGTTTTGATCCTGTCGGGTACAGTTGAGTCAATACATTTGTGTAAGTGTTTGCACAGGGAATGTGTGTATACCTTAGCATAGTTGTCAATGGCATCTGTAGGAACAGTAGCTTGGAAAAAGAAGTTATGTTCTTACCATAACGTTCCATGTGGAGTGTTCATCTCGCCTTTGTTTTTACACACGGGTTCGGAGCCGATCCTCGGCTCCGAGTCGGCCACATAGCAAAGCTCTGCATCTAAGAGAAGCTCGAGACCAGGCTATATCCCACAATCCTCCCTGCCATTACTCAGATCTAGTTTGCAAACAAACCAGAAAAAAACAATAACCCTAATGTATCCAGGCTACCAACTGCTGCGATTGAAAACATTTACAGACACCATCTCACTGACAACCAACTAGGGGTAAGAAAGATACCCGGAATAGGTAAGACATGTGGACCAGACTCCAGCCCTACTCGTTCTTCCATACCGTGAGGGAGGGAAAAGGGGGGAAATGTAAAAACAAAGGCGAGATGAACACTCCACATGGAACGTTATGGTAAGAACATAACTTCTTTATGTGAGAGTGTTCAATCTCGCCGTTTGTTTTTACACACTGGTAGCGTCCCTAGCTAGTCACCCTGAGTGACTCATGGAAGAACGTTCCTGAGCACAGTGGAACCAAAGGATGTCCTGTCTTTGGAGGCTTTGTCAACCCTATAATGAGTGATGAAAGTATGTGGTTTAGACCACGTGGCTGCTGCACAAATAGTGTCCAAAGGTAGGCGAGCTGCATGAGCCAAGGAAGTGGAGACGGACCTAGTAGAATGGCCTTTTGGTTTGGTGGGTAAGGCCTGGTTTGACTTAGAATACACAAAGGCTATGCAATCAGTAAGCCATTTAGAAAGAGTGCGTTTTGTAACTGCCATGCCCTTTACATTATCTGCAAATGCAACAAAAAGTTGATCTGTTTTTCTGTAGTCTTTAGTCCTGTCTAAATAAAATCTGAGTTGCCTGTGGACATCTAACTTGTGCAACATATATTCCAGCTTACTGGTATGGTTTTTAAAGAAAGTGGGGAGTTCAATGGATTGATTGATATTAATGACAGAGCATACTTTGGGAAGGAAGGATGGATTTGTTCGTAAAGAAACTATCTGGGTGAAAATTTAAGTAAGGAGGTTTAATACAGTGCTTGCAGCTCTGAAACTCTCAGAGCTGAAGTAACCGCTACAAGAAAGAGAGTCTTCCAAGACAAAAATTTCAGGGGGCAAAAAGAATCTGGTTCGAAAGGTGGTAACATTAGTTGTGACAACAACAAATTTAAATTCCATGGGAATAAAGGATCCCTGACAGGAGGTCGAAGATGGAAGGAACCTTTCATAAAAGCTTTACAAAGCCTGTGGGACATGATAGAAGAACCATTCTCACCAACATGAAAGTTGGATATGGCAGCCAACTGCACTCTTAATGTGGAAGTAGAGGCCCCTTCATGGAAAAGGATGGAAAGAAATTCTAGTATTTTATGTAAAGGAGCAACCAAGGGGTCCAAGCGTTGATTAGATGCCCAGTACACAAAGCGTTTCCATTTACTGTTGTAAAGTTTTGTGGTGGAAGCCTTATGAGAGGCAACCAAAATGCGCTGCACTGCCGGAGAAAGAAGATCAGACCTGGCTAGGCGGGGAAGTGGAGCAGCCAAGCTGCTAGTTTGAGGGATAGAAGAGACTGGTGAAGAACTCCCGACGAATGCGTCAGTAGATCTGGTACTGGGTCCAGGATCCAAAGTTCCTCTGTTAGATGGGCTCGAAGAAAGGGGAACCATATCTGTCGAGGCCAGAATGGGGCTATGAGAATAATTGTCCTTTCCAGGTTCATGGCTTTCTGGAGAAATCTGGGAATCAAGGGAGTAGGTGGGAATGCATATAGGAGACCCGGGGGCCAATCGTGTATCAGTGCGTCCCTGGGAACATCCCCTGGAGGGGGTAGAAGGGCAAATTAGCTTCTGCATTTGGTATTCATCGGGGAGGCGAGTAAATCGCAGCAAGGCTGGCCCCATTTGCGGAAAATTCTCTCCGCCACTTGTAGTTTGAGGGACCACTCGTGAGGTAACAGGATGGCTCTGCTCAACCTGTCCGCAATGACGTTGGATGACCCCGGGATGTGCGTTGCTATCAGAAAGCGACCCGTGGACTCTGCCCATTGCCAAATTCTCATGGCCTCTCTGCATAATGGGTAAGATTTGGTTCCCCCTTGTTTGTTTATGTACCAGACTACAGACATGTTGTCTGTCTGAACTGCTACTGTCCCTAGAGGTAGGAGGGTTTGAAAGTGTTGCAACGCTAGGAACACCGCCCTCATTTCTAGAACATTTATGTGCAGGTTGTGCTCGATGTCGGACCATTCCCCTTGGACTGTTCTTCCCTGAAAAAGTCCCCCCCACCCTATCAGGGAAGCGTCCGTGGTTATAGTGGCTGTCGGATTTGGTAGAACAAATGGACGACCCATAGTGAGGTCCTGGCTGGACACCCACCATGAGAGGTCCCGTTTGCAGGAATCCGTTATCAGGATCTCGTACTTTAGGGGTAACTGTTGGAATGACCACTGCGTGAACAGTAGCCATTGGAGGAGTCTCATGTGCAACCTTCCCATGGGAATCGCAATCAAGGACGCTGCCATGAGACCCAAAACTTTCAACACCAATTTGGCCGGGGCTTTCCTGCATTGCAGCAGAAGAACCTGTTCCTTGAGGGATGAAGCCCTTACTTGAGGGAGCTTTACTAATGTTAAACGGGTATCTAGGTCCGCTCCGATAAATGAAATATGCTGTGAGGGCAATAAGACAGATTTTTTGAAGTTTATGGAAATCCCTAGGTGGGAACAAAGGTTGACTGTATAGTTTCTTGCTTGTATGAGGAGACGCTCGGTGGTGGCAGTGAGGAGCCAGTCGTCCAGATAGGGAAACACCCGGAATCCTAGACCTCTCAAGTGAGATGCTGCCACTGCCATGCATTTGGTGAATACCCTGGGGGCTGAGGTGAGCCCAAAGGGCAGGGCTTGAAATTGAAAATGACTGACTCCCAGCCGGAAGAGCAGGTGATCTCTGGACGGTCTGGCCATCTTGATGTGGTAGTACGCGTCCTTGAGATCTATTGAGCACATCCAGTCGTCCTTCTGTAAAAATGGAAGGATCGATTGAAGCGTGACCATCCGGAACTTTTCCTTCTTTACGAAGGTATTGAGATTGCCGAGATCCAAAATGGGTCTCCAGTCCCCTGTCTTTTTTGGAACTAAAAAGAACCTTGAGTAAGTTCCAGATCCTTTTTGGTCCGCCGGGACTGGCTGAATGACTCTTTTTGAGCAGCTTTGAAATTTCTATTGCTGCTTGGCCTCGCAGACGGGGTGGTACATCTGGAGGCCTTCTGTGTTGGGGTGGAGTTGACAAAGGGCATTTTGTATCCTCTGGTTACAATGCTTTTTACCCAGGAGTCTGAGGTGAGAGTTTGCCAGGCCTGTGGGTATAAAGCCAAGCGACCCCCGACTGCCTCCAGAGCAGGACAGTCGGGCCTCCATTCAGGAGTGCTGGAAAGGTTTACCAGGGATAGTATCCCTATCGCCTTGGTTCTGCGGACCCCCTCTGCGGCCAGGGCGGCGTCTTCCATGTCTGCCCCCCCTCTGCCTCTGGGGAGGGGTTCACTCTGTGTGGCCTGGAAAGATCCCAGAGTTCTACGGAACTACATTTTTCCACCTCGTTGCCCTTTGGGGTACGGTCTGGATGGAATGGAAAAACGGACTCCGACAGCAGACAGAGTCTTTCCTTCTTGCTCACACCGAGTTAATGTCTCTTTCACTTTGGGCCCAAAAAAAGAGTGGCACCATCAAAGGGGGTGTTGGCGAAAGAAGACTTGAAGGCTTCTGCAAAAGAGCACAGCCGCATCCAGGATTGTCTTCGTAGAGCACTCGCTGAAGCTGCGGCCCTACTCGACCCTTCAGCCGCATACGAAATGAGCCTCATGGACGAATTCACTACGGAGGTAAGGGTGTTGAGTTGTGCTGTCACCTTATCTGAAACAGCAGCATCTGTGTTACCCTGTAGGGTATCTCTCAGCTCCTTGACGAGATCCCTCTGTAGTAGTGTAAAATGTGTCAAATAGTTTAGCGAACGCATGGAAAAAGTCGCTGAACTAAAAACGCGCTTCCCGTATCTGTCCATAGTCCTAGAATCCTTATTAGGAGGATGAACAGAAGAGGAAGACTCCGACATCTCCTTTTTAGTGGCTGCTGCCACCACCATAGCGTCAACGGGGACTCCTTTTGTTAGGTAAGTCTTGTCCTGGGGGGCAGTAATGAACTTACTTGGCTTTCTAGGGACCGGTTCCACTGTGTTCGGTGTCTCCCACGCCCTTCGAGCAATTAATTCCATTAACTCATCGAAGGGCGGAGTAACCCAGGAGGTAGAAGGTTGAGCACCAAATGCCTTCAGCAACACTGACTCGTCCTCAGTGGGGGCTAGGGACTGCCAATCACCCCTCTGTTTTAATATCTCCAATATGTCCGCAAATGAGACATCTTCGGAGGGTGATTTTGGGGACCCCTCTGACTCCTCCAAGTCAGTGTCAGACGTTAAAGATTCCTGTGGGGAGTCTTAAGTGCCTCCTCTTGCACAATCTTTTCCTCGGGACCTCATCGGAGGGGGATTCCAGTGAGGCCTCAGAGGAACAGGGGGCATCCTCTAGGGATGGCTGAGACAATGGTGCTCCACGCTTTGGATGTGTCGTGGGAACAGAAACAGAGAGCGGCTCCTTAGGGGAGGGAGAAGACGCGTCCGATGTAGTAGTTCTCTGTGTAGACAAAACCTTCCTCATGAGGTCAAAGGCCCCTGAACCTCGGGCCGAGGACTCTCCCGGTTCCGAAGAACATGGAAGAATCTGAGACACGGGGCACATGGGTCTCGACCCCGAGGACAGAGCCGAGCCGATCTGCGCCGAGGCCCCGAGAGGGAGAGTCGGCACCGAAAGGTCGGTACGACTGTCACGGAACCAGGGAGAGATAGTCGACCCAGAGACTCACCTATCGGTTCCGATGGAGTCGAGGTAAGTGGTGTCGATCGTGCTATGGACGGTTTCGGCACCGATGGCTCCACTATCATCGGCTCATCCTCTTCCGGCTCCGAACACTGAATGGGTCTCGAAGGAGGACCTGTTGGAGATAAAGGAAGGCCTTCTAGTTTCGACACCAACTGGGAGGAAACTGCAATCAACCTGGAAAGAGCCGTGTTCTCCATCAGTTTCTGCACGACACGATCCACATCAGTATCAGAAAGTGGTCTGGAAGAACGGGTCGAAGGAGCCGAAGATGGCACCGACCGAAGAATCGACGGTGGTGGTAGTTCCGACACCGGTTCCAAGACCTGGGGCTCAGTGAGAGACAATCGTTCGGCCTTCGGCCCCGAAGTCTGTGGAACCGGCGAACGAACTTTGGAAGATGTACTCTGAGCCAATGACATGGGCTCCGACATCTTCGACCCCTTCGAAGACTTAGAAGCCTGGTCCGACTTGTCCACGGCTTCTTGAAAAGCAGGCTTAAGAAGCCCCCTATCAATAAGTTTTCTGCGTCTATCTGTCATGACCCTCCCACTGAAGGAATGGCAAATGGAGCAATCCTCTTGCAAGTGGAGAGGGCCAAGACAGTAGACGCAGGAGGTGTGGTTGTCAGTGATGGACATTTTCTGTCCACACTGGCACCTTTTGAACCCACTTTTAACTTTTTCAGACATACTGAAGAAAAGAATTAGAATTAGAAGTTAGGAGGTAGGCCCCAAAAGGGAAACACTATAGTTATTTAGTTAGTTTATTTCTATAGAACACACACACACACACACACACACACACACACACACACACACACACACTATAGTAAATAAAATACAAGTATTCACAAACAAAAAACTATAACTTTTAGGCTAACAAGAAGAAAAAAATACTATCTTATCTGTCAATATTCTTAAACTCTGGTCTGAGCTCTCTAACGCGATGTGACCTGTTGCAGCGGCAAACTAGATCTGAGTAATGGCAGGGAGGATTGTGGGATATAGCCTGGTCTCGAGCTTCTCTTAGATGCAGAGCTTTGCTATGCGGCCGACTCGGAGCCGAGGATCGGCACCGAACCCGTGTGTAAAAACAAACGGCGAGATAAACACTCTCACATATTATGTTATCCCTTAGGAGGGTATAATCAGCCTCAGTGAATTTTTTTAGCCTGATTTCACCCCAAAGATGGGCTCAAGTGTTATAGCCACTTCAAATGTGACTGATTTGCTATCCGATCTAACCAGTTAGGGTCCTATACTTGTGGGGTGCAACAGTCACCCATGGTGGTGAAGACCAGGTCGAGAATAGTTGAGCCCCTGGTTGGGTTACATACTATTTATTCCAGGGCATTAGTGTTAAGCCCAGGAACCTTTGTGCGACCATGCTGGTTCTCATACAAGTTTCCCAATCGATGGAGGGACAGTTAAAATTGTCCACGACTATAGAGTGTTTTGACTGTAATTTGACTGACTAAAGTAGATTCATATAAGCAGCGTGGGTATTTTGCTTCAGGAGGCCTACAGTTAAGGATGGCTTGAAGGGGGTCTTACCCACATTTACATGAACTTGAAGCAACTCCGAGTTTTCCGATCTAACCAGTCTAGTTGTGTTACTTATCTTTGATGAAGACAGACATGCCACCCTCCTTTGGTTCTCGCATGTTCATTTTGTGGTCTGAAATTCTGAAAGGCACTGTAGCCTTGTACGGCCAGGGTACGCAATGCAGCCCTGAACCAAGTTTTTGTGACTGCACAGACATCAACATCCTCCAGGGAGAGGAGTGAATCCAATGGCTGCAGTTTCTGATTTAACTATTTTATGCTGCTAAATGCTAGGAGTTTGTGTACTCACCATAACTTGGAATCTGTTCTATCCAGGGTCATTCATCACAGACTGGTATAGGATCAGACATTGGATCCGAGCAGACAACAGCTCCTGAGCTCATGCTCCTCCCCTTCCGAAGATCCCTCACTACCAACAACCCTCAGAGTTTGCTGGACAGAAAAAGTGACAGAGAATACTGCCTAAAAGGTAAAAAGGATACAAGTGATACATCCCTCACTAACTCCCCATTCACCAGGAGGAGGGGGAAGGAGGGTAGGAATGTGATGAATAAATGACGCTGGACAGCACAGATTCCAAGTTATGGTAAATAAATACCTCTATCTGATGCTATTTGTGTAAATTTACCATGGATAGGTCAGAATCCCCAGCTACCAACAACCCTGAGAAGTCTCATGGAAGAATATGGCGGAGCACAGAAGAAACAAAGGAAGCCCTGTTCCTGGGCACAAAGTCTAACTTGTAAGGAGTAACAAAGGTATGGGTGTTGAACCAAGTAGCAGCAGCACAAATCTCGTCTAAAGAAAAAGTTTAACCACGAAGACAGATGTGGCTACTGACCTAGTAGAGTGAGCTTCGACCACTCTGGGAAGCTCCAGGTGCCTGCTTTCATAAAATGTAAGAAATACAACTGGCAATCCAACGAGAAATAAACACCTTGGAAACCGCCTGACTTCTTCCTAGCCTGAGGAAAGGCGGCAAAGAGCGTATCAGACATTCGAAAATCTTCCGTCCGCTTGAGATAAAAACGTAACCGTCTATGAATGTCCTAACAATGCAACTGATATTCTCATTGATTGGAAAAACTGGGAAAGAACACAGGAAGTTGAATCGACTGATAAAGATTCACCTCCATAGCTACCTTAAGGACAAAGGAAGAATTGGTCGGGAGAGAGCCTATCCTTACAGAATACCATGAAGGGAGGCTTTATGCACAGAGCCTGCAATTTGGACACCCTCCTGGATGAACTAACTGCCACCAAAAAGGCCATTTTCCAAGGCAGGAATCTGAGGTCACAGGTAGCCACAGGCTCAAAAGGCTTCAGAGTCAAAGACTGCAGCACCAAAGTGAAATCCAAGGAGAGGAGGGATCCTTAACAGGAGGTCTGAGCAGAAAGATCCCTTTAAGGAAGGCCTTACATAGCCTAGAAGAAAAGACTGGGCTCTCACTCAAATGGAAGTTGGAGACAGTGGCCAACTGAAGATTAATCATAGAGAAACTAGCCCCTTGATGGAACAGAGGCCAGGAACATCAAGATGTCTGGGACAGACATTGAAAATGGGTCTAGACTGCCCTGTTTTGCCCAGATAGAAAATCTTCTCCATTTGCTGGAATACATCATCATAGTGGACGACTTTTTGGAAGCCAAAATAATGGTCTTAATCAGGGAAGGAAGCCTTGACTGGGAAAGAACAGTACAGTTGTGTACACTTACCATAAATGTAGCTATTAAGAGTATATTCACTGTTGCACTCATCACATTTGGGTTATCTGCCTGCAGGTAGCCCTTAGTCGGCCTGAATACCAGAGTCTTGGGATTTCTGCGTCGGATGCTGTCGCTTCTTCCATGACGTCAGGTCGCCAGGGGTATACAATATGCAGCCAATGCCATTACATCAGTTTTTCTTGCCCCAGATGTCAGGAGCCCCCAAAATAGGAAGCAATTACATGGAATACAACACCCCCAGCAAAAAGCAAATACCAATGTTATAAGACATGCCAAACAAAACAGATAGGTTAGAAGTAAAGAGAAGTCGGGGGGGGGGCTGGAGAGAGGGTAACCAGGACTGCAACAGCAACAGTGAATACACTCTAACATCTATATTTATGGTAAGTGTACACAACTGTACTATGTTCTTCATGTTTCACTGTTGCAGTCATCACATATGGATTGATTCCCAAAGCTGCAGATGGGTGGAAGTAGTTAAGAAGCATTAGGGCTGGCAATCAGGCCCTGTAAAACTGATGTGGCAAATCCAGCTCTGGATTTAGAAAAGATAGGCAAGTGGTAATGCTTGGTGAAAGTGTGTACAGAGCTCCAGGTTGCAGCTTCCAGGATGTCCCTGGTAGGGACTCCCCTGAGATAAGCTCTAGAGGTTGATGTAGCTCTAGTGGAATGCGTTCTGATCCCCTGTGGGGTAGGTTTGTAGCAGAAATGGATGCAGTGTGCTATCCCATTTAGAAATGGTTTGCTTTGAAATGGCCTTGCCTTAGGCCCCTGCAGCAAAGCTGACTAGCAGCTGGTCAGATTTTCTGAAAGGCTTAGTTCTGTTCAGACAAAGTAATTAATAAATAAAAAAGAAATGTAGATGTTAGAGTGTATTCACTGTTATGGTAATCACTTTTGGGTTACCTGCTTGCAGTAGCCCTCAGTCCGCCTGATTAGCAAAGTCTTAGGTCCTGCGTCGGCTGCGGTCCCTTCTGTGACGGCAGGTCATTTGGGGTATAAAACATGCAGGCGACGCCATTACATCAGTTTTTCTTGCCCCAGATCAAAGGTGCCCCCCCCAATGGGAAGTAATTAAATCTATAAATATACAAGAATATACCGCCAACAAAAAAGCAAATACACCAAAAAGCTTTTGGAGCATAGTAAAGAAGAGTAGACGTATAGCCAAAAGTAGTAAGGGGGCTGGAGGGAAGGTAACCAGGACTGCAACAGTGAATACACTCTAACATCTACATTTATGGTAAGTGTACACAACTGTACTATGTTCTTCGTGTTTCACTGTTGTAGTCATCACTTTTGGGTAGATCCCCCAAAGCTAAGGATGGGAGGAGGAATTTAGATAGCATTAGGATCAGCTATAAGGCTCTGCAAGACTGCAGTGGCAAAGCCAGCTCTGGATTTACAGAAAACTGGCAGATGGTAATGCTTGGTGAAAGTATGTACAGAACTCCAGGTAGCAGCTTTTAGGATGTCCCTGGTAGGGACACCTCTGAGAAAGGCTGTACAGGTAGACGCAGCCCTGGTTGAGTGGGGTCTGATCCCCTGTGGGATAGGTTTTCCATGGTGCTTATAACAGAAAAGAATGCAGTGGCTATCCATTTGGAAATGGTTTGCTTTGAAATGGCCTTCCCTCTACCCCTGCCACCAGCAGATGTTCAGATTTCCTTTGCGGTTTAGTCCTGTCCAAGCAGAATCTAAGTTGTCTGTGCACATCTAAGGAGTGCAATATCCGTTCCCCTTTATTCTGTGGATTAGGAAAGAAGGTTGGCAAATGAATGGACTGATTAAGGGCCACACTGGATACCACCTTGTGACATGGAGGGATTGGTCCCGAGGGACACCCTGTCCGCATGAAAGATGAGACTCCACTGCCATAAGGGCCTGTAATTCAGATACCCTTTCTTGCTGAAGTGATTGCTAAAACTGAAGTGATTGCTAAAAGGAAAGCTGTTTTCCAAGAAAGGAATTTTAAGTCTGCAGTAGCAGCTGACTCTAAAGGAGGAAGAGTGAATTTCTCCAATACAAAGTTAAGGTTCCAGGCAGGAGTTTGTGCTCTCCTGGGTGGTCGTAAATTTTTGGGCCCTCCGAGGAACTGCTTGAGCAGTGGCTGAGAGAAGAGGGGAGGTTCTGTGTTATAATGAGCTGAAATGGCTGAGGTGTGAATTTTGATGGAAGAGAAGGACAGGCCCTTGTGAAGTATGTCAGCCAAGTATCGTAAAATATGAGGTAAATTCGGCACTGCTGTGCTCATCCCTTGACACTGGTTCCAGGCACAGAATCTTTTCCAATTTTCAGCACAAGATTTTTCCAGTACTAGGCCTCCTTGCCTCTACAATGATATCCATCACTGGTTTACTGAGGAATGGTAAAGGAGAGATTAGGTAATTAGCCAGGCTGCTAGGTTCAGTGTTTGAAGCTGAGGGTGCAGAATCTGGTTCTCCTGCTGAGACAATAGGGTAGAGTCTGAGGCAGGTGCCATGGGGCCAACAGTGACACTGTGCAAGAGGGGGTACCAGTGTTGGCGTAGCCAGTCTGGTGCAATCAAAATCGTCCTTGGTTTGTCTTGTTTGATCTTTAGGAATACTTTGGAGAGCAGAGGCAGGGGAGGAAAGGCATAAACCATTTTCCAGCTGAAGGACAGAGCACCCACTTTCCAAGCTTGTGGGAGTCCTTGTGCAAAATTTGCCCAATTGATAGTTCTGGAGGGAGGCAAACAGGTCTATATCTGGGCTCCCCCATTTGCTTGTTAACATGCTGAAAATCCTTGGATCCAGTTTCCACTCATGTGGGTCCATGAGATTTCTGTTTAGTTTGTCTGCCAGTGTATTTAGTTTTCTTGGCAGGAACGGACCTTGTAGATGCACTTGGTAGCTCAGGGCTGTGTTCCACAATGCCATGGCTAGTCTGCAGAGGGGGTAAGAATGTGTTCCCCCTTGCTTGTTTATGTACCACATAACAGTGGTGTTGTCCGTCTTTACCATTAATTCTCCTGGAAGAATGTGGTTCTTGAAGGCTGTCAGAGCATTCTGTACAGCTAACATTTCTTTTTGATCGATATGCAGATGCATTTGACTTTGGTTCCATTTGCCCTGAATGCACTTCCCTGCCAGGTGAGTCCCCCATGCGTAGTCTGCTACGTCTGTTAGAGTTTGGGAGGCAAGGGGTAGTGTGAATGGTAGTCCCTTGTTTTGGTGGCAGGCCTCTGCCCACCAAAGGAACTCTGGGCTTAGGCAAGGTATGATCGGAATCATTGCTTCTAGATCCTGAGAATGTTGACACCATAGGCTTTTTAGATATCATTGTAGTTTCCTCATATGCAGTCAAGGCTTGTAGTATTTGCCTTGCAGAGAGCAGGGTTTTTGTGGCCACTTGTTTGAAGTAGGTTGTCAAATTTATTTGTTTCTCTGGCGTGAGGAAAGCCATCTGGGAAGTTGTATTCAAGCTTGCACCCAAGAAAATAATTTGTTGACAGGGTACCAGGTGTGATTTCTTTTCGTTTATGGTGTACCCCAGACAAGTTAGCACCCTTTGTACAAAGGCCAGATGATTCAAAAGTATGTCCTGGCTTTCTGCCCGAATTAGACAATCGTCCAGATATGGGTATATTTGAATATTTCTTTGCCTGCAAAATGCAATGAATACCCAGGGAGCAGTAGATAAGCCAAAGGGCAGTGCAGAGAACTGATAGTGCATGTAGCCTGCTTTGAAGCATAGGTAACTTCTGTAAGAGTTCCTGATTGGGATGTGCAGGTATGCTTCCTTGAAATCTAGTGTTGCCAACCAGGCGTCTTTGCCTAGCATAGGCAGCAACTGGTGAAGAGTCAGCATCTTGAATTTTGGAATCACCAAAAAGGTGTTTAGAGTAGACAGGTCCAGGATAGGATGCCATGAATGGTCCTTTCTGGGTACCAGGAAAAGTCTCAAGTATAAACCTTGACCCTTTCTGGTGCCAACTGAATAGCCCCCATGCTTAAGAGAGAAAGTACTTGTTTTTGGGACTCTACCGACTGATTTGGTGGGTAGATTTGGCCACCCGCTTGGTGTTGGTAACGTGTGGAAGTGAAATCTGTATCCCTGGGACACTATTTAAAACTAATTTGTCCTGGGTTTAAAGCCACACTAGATACCACCTTGGGCATAAATGAAGGATTGGTCGTGAGGGAAATCCTGTCCGCATGGAAGATAATGAAGGGTTCCACAGCCATAAGGGCCTTCAAGTCAGACACTCTTCTTGCTGAGGTTCTTGCTCTTCTTTCGGCTTTTCCCAGTTAGGGGTCGCCACAGCGGAACTCCGGTCCGCTAATGATTGGCAGATTTTTTTTACGGGTGCCAAGGTGCCAGATCGACGCCCAACCTTCAACGAAGGCACACCCATTCTACGCATGTCTTTCGAACGCTATTCGACCGCAGGGAGGACATGCAGACTCCACACAGAAGGCACTCCAACCGAGAATCGAACGGGAGAACCTCTTGCTGTGAGGCAACAACGCTACCGCTGCACCACCAAACAGGATCATTTAATGTTTTGTTTTAAATCTTTACTGCTACTTTTCTATCACGTTCAATAGATAAAGGATGAGTTTATTTTTGCCAGCGGTCCAGTTTTTGACCGGACTGTCCAGTTTTCTGACCAAATGTCCAGTTAGAAATTTCATTTAAAACCGGACAAGTGAAGTCTGGGTTTTGTGCCACTGTTACATAGGCGCCAAAACCATAGAGCAAGGGGGGAGGAGCGCCCCCCCCACTTTTACAGCTGCAAAACCATGGTATGGTCCAGTACGTCTATGTGCGAGTGCGTTTCTGCCGCCCGCACACTTAAAAGACAGTACAGCTTTCATTATGGAGAGTTTACATATGCCATCTGAATTGCCCAAGTGTTTTTGCTGCTTCCAGGTAAGAGTTGCTGGGGAGGGGTTATGCTGATGATGGCTAGAAGTAAAGCTGTTTGCGGAGGAATTTTAACACTGCTGTGGAAGTTAAGGTCCCAGGCAGGAGTGGGAGCGCTCCTGGAGGGTCTTAAATTTTTTTGCTCCTCTCAGGAATTGTTTGACCAGAGGATGAGAGAAGAGGGGTGGGCTCAGTGTTATAAGCTGAGATAGCAGAGGCATGAATCTTAATTGAAGAGAAGGATGGGCCTTTGTGGAGCATTTCTGTTAAGTAATCTAGTATACAAGTTAAGCTGGGCACAGTTGTGTCCATTCCCCGAGAGTGGCTCCAGGAGCAGTATCTTTTCCATTTTTCAGAATAGGATTTTCTAGTACTAGGCCTTCTTGCCTCCAGAATGACATCCAGCACCTACTTACTGAGGGTTGCTGGTGATGAGTTCAGGGGATGAGCCAGGCTGCTAGGTTTAGGGTCTGGAGCCGAGGGTGCAAAATATGGCCCTCTTGCTGGGACAGCAGGGAAGGGGGTCTGAGGCAGGTGCCATGGTGGCACTACTGTCAGATTGTGCAAGAGTACCAGTGCTGATGTGGCCAGTCTGGTGCAATTAGGATTTTCCTTGGCTTGTCCTGTTTGATCTTTAGTAGAATCTTCGAGAGGAGGGGCAGAGGGGGAAATGCATACATTGAGAGTCTTTCCCAGGTAAAGGACAGGGTATCCACTTTCCAAGCTTGGCTGTGGGGGAATTCTGGTGCAATATTTCCTCAATTGATAGTTCTGAGGGGAAGCAAAGAGGTCAACCTCTGGTGCCCCCCACCTGTCCCACAAAAGCTTGAATATTTTGGGTTCCAGTTTCCACTCGTGTGGGTTCATGAGATTTCTGCTTAAGTAGTTTGCCAGTGAATTTAGTTTGCCTGGCAGGAATTGAGCTTGCAGGTGCACTTGGTTGCTCAAGGCCGTGTTCCACAGAGCCATGGCTAATCTGCAGAGTGGGTAGGAATGGGTTCCCCCCTGCTTGTTTATGTACCACATAACTGTGGTGTTTTCTGTCTTTACCAATAGCTGTCCTGGAAGAATAAGGTCTTTGAAGGCTGTCAGAGCATTCTGTACAGCTAACATTTCTTTTTGATTGATATGCAGGTGCATTTGCTTTGGGCTCCATTTGCCTTGACTGCATTGTCCTGCCATGTGAACCCCCCCCCCCAATGCATAATCTGATGCATCTGTTATTAGGGTTTGGGCGGTAGGGGGTTGAGTGAAAGGGAGTCCCTTGTTGTGGTAGCAGGCCTCTGCCCACCAAAGGAACTCGGTCCTTAGCCAAGGAATGATATCACAGTTTCCAGGTCCTGAGAATGTTGACACCAGAGACTTTAAGTACCACTGAAGTTTCCTATTATGCAGTCTTGCATATGGAATTAGCAGAATGCAAGAAGCCATGAAACCTAGGGCTTGCAGTATTTTTCTTGCAGATAGCTGGGTTTTGGTGGCCAGTATACTGAAGTAGTTTGTCAAATCAATTTGTTTTTCTGGAGTGAGGAATGCCACCTGGGAAGTTGTATTCAAGCTTGCTTCCAGGAATACAATCTGTTGGCTGGGTACCCCAATGAAGTTAGAGATCTCTTTACAAATGTCAGGTGCTGTAGTAGCAATTCCTGACCGTCTGCCTGAATCAGGCAAATGTCCAAGCATGGGTAAATTTGAATTCTTCTCTGCCTGTAATATGCAATGGCTGGAGCTAGGCATTTTGTGAATACCCTAGGTGCAGTAGATAAGCCAAAGGGAAGAGCACAGAACTGATAATGCATAGAGCCTGCTCTGACGTAGGTATTTTCTGCACAATTCCCCTTATGGGGATGTGCAGATAAGCTTCTTTTAAGTCTAGGGTTGCTAGCCAGGAGTCCTTGGCTATCATAGGAAGTAGCTTTTGGAGAGTAAGCATTTTGAATTTTGGAACCACCATAAAGGTGCTGAGAATAGACAAATCCAGGATAGGACACCAAGAGTTTTCTTTTCTGGGTACCAAGAGTTTTCTTTTCTGGAATAAAAACCTTGTCCCCTTTGTTTTGCTGGGACAGGTTGAATAGCCTTGATATTGAGAAGAGAAATCACTTGCTTTTGGGCCTCTGCCCAATGGTTTGGAGGGAAATCTGGTCATCCGCTTGGGGTTGGAAGAGAGTGGAAGTGGAATCTGCATCTCTGGGAAACAATATTTAAGAACCATCTGTCCTAGGTAATGTACTTCCAGTTTTTGGCATGCAGGGCAAATTTCCCTCCTAAAGGTGCAAGTACTTGAGCAAGGCTTGGAAGAGTTAAGGATAAGTCACTGAGATTTTACCATAGGAGGATGGCTTACTACTTTCTGTTTTGAAGGTGGGAGCACTCCATTGCTTAGATCTGTGCACAACCGGAGACTGTAGTCTTGGTGGTCTGCTGCCCCTGGGTTTGGACTGAAGGTCTGGGAGAGACTGGAAAATACCAGTTTTTTGAAGGCCAATGCCTACTGAAACTAGGTGGCTGTACTTGTAAGAAATATTTTAACAGTTTGCATAGATTTACCTTTTTCCTCCATCCTTTTGGGGACTTCTTCGGCTTTATTGCCAAATAGAAGCTCTTGGTTTAAAGGTGCATCTAGTAATTTTGCTTTGACATGGACTGGCAAGGTTTGTTCCTTAAGCCAAGCATGCCTTCTAAGAACAGACCCAGTGACAGCAGCCCTGCAAGATGCTTCTAAAGCATCAAAACAACATTGCATAGTATGTTTACCAACTTTGTTAGCAGAATGCATTAACTCTTGTAAATCTTTATGTTCTGCACAATCAGGAATCATCCTTTTCTGTTTAATTAGTTCCATAATATGTTGCTGATACTTTAACATATGAAACTGGCAATTTAAAGCCCTGATGGCAAGAGTAGCAGAGGTGTATACCTTCGTACCCCATCTGTCTAAAGCCCTAGAATCCCTGTCCGAAGGGGTAGGATTTTTGGCTGTTGTAGCCTTAATGCCTTTAGGACCCTGGGAAATGGTCTCTGGATCCTCAGTAGGATTCTTGAAGAGGAATTTGTGGGAGTCAGGTACTCTATAGTACCGGTCAGGTTTCCTTGGAGCTGGAGGAAAAGTATCAAGGGTAAGGCTGGATTCCAAGAAGACATCATCTAGAATTTCCAGAACATGGATAGCTACAGGCCTGTGCTGAGGCAAGTTTAAAAATTCCCAGAGTCTTTTTGGACTGAGGAGTCCTGGCTCTCCCGGCGAAAATGCTCCCTAAGGGTACGCAGGGTTTCACCAAAAGAAAAATCTTCTGGTGGGAAAAGTACAGTTTTGTACCTACCATAAATGTAGATGTTAGAGTGCTCATACAGCTGCAGTTATAACAGATGGGTTATCCTGCCATCAGGCGGGTCCTCGGTCGGCCGAATTCCAAAGTCTAGGTCCGGCATCGGTTGTCGTCGCTTCTTCCCTGACGTCAGTGCGGCAGGGGTACAAGAGGCCGCTGACGCCATTTTCTTCAGTTTTTCTTGCCCCAGATGTCAGGTGCCCCCAGAAGGAAGGCAAACATAATGCTATGCAAAGATGCAATGTTGATAAATCAAAAAACAGTAGTTGCAAGCAAATACACCATAAAAGAATACCCCAAAAAGGTTGTATGAAAAGTGTTTGTCATAAGGCCTGTCCTAAGAGGGGATGGAGGGAGGGCAACCTGGACTCTATGAGCACACTAACATCTACATTTATGGTAGGTACAAAACTGTACTATGTTCATCGTGCATACAGCTGCAGTCATAACAGATGGGTAGAATCCCAAAGCTAAGTAAGGGTGGTAGGCACTAAGTGGAACTAGGAGGGACTAGGATGCCCTGCAGGACTGCTGTGACAAAGCCCGCTCTAGATTTTGAGTATAGTGGGAGGTGATAGTGCTTGGAGAAAGTGTGCACTGAACTCCAGGTGGCTGCTTCCAAAATGTCCCTGGTAGGGACCCCCCTGAGGAAGGCTGCAGAGGTAGCTGTGGCTCTGGTGGAGTGGGGTCTGATGCATGCAGGCACAGTTTTTCCATGAAATGAGTAACAAAAGCGTATGCAGTGGGCTATCCATTTTGAAATTGTCTGTTTGGAAATAGCCTTTCCTTGAGCACCTGCAGCAAAGGACACAAAGAGTTGCTCAGATTTCCTGAATGGTTTTGTCCTGTCCAAGTAGTAACGAAGTTGTCTGTGAATGTCCAAGGAGTAGTAGCCTTTCCCCTTTGTTTTGTGGATTAGGACAAAAGGTAGGCAAGTGGATAGTCTGATTCAAAGCTACACTGGATACTACCTTTGACATAAACTGGTTCGTAAGGAAACTCTGTCCTGATGGAAAATGATGAATGGTTGCACAGCCATGAGGGCCTGTAGCTCCAAAACCCTGCGAGCTGAGGTGATAGCCAGAAGAAAGGCCATTTTCCATGACAAGTACTGCAACTCTGATGAAGAAGTTGGCTTGAAGGGAGGAAGGGTCAGCTTTTCCAATACAAAGTTGAGGTCCCAAGCAGGGACTGGTGGTTTCCTTGGGGGTTTTATATTCTTTGCCCCTCTATTCTCTCATCCTCTCTTAAGGCAGTTCCTCAAAGGAGGATGTGTGTTGTACTGTGCAGAAATGGCTGAAGCGTGGATTTTGATGGAGGAGAAGGAAAGTCCATTGTTTAACATCTCGGCTAGGTACTGTAAAATTTGAGGTATGTTTATTACCAAAGGATTCTGTCCCTTTTCTTGATTCCAGGCACAAAATCGTTTCCATTTGGCGGAGTAGGCCTTTCTAGTAGAAGGTCTTCTGGCCTCCAAGATGACATCCTGCAACTCCTTAGAGGAGAAACTGTTGGGAAATCAAGGAATTCTCCATGCAGCTAGATTTAGAGTTTTGAGATTGCTGTGAAGAGTTTTGTAGTTGTGCTGGGACAACAGAAGAGGGACTAGAGGCAGGATCCATGGTGGGGAATGTGTCAGGCTCTTCAGGAGCGGATACCAGTGTTGTCTTGGCCAGACTGGAGCAATGAGAATCATTTTCGGCCTCTCTGCTCTGGCTTTTAATAGAACTTTGGGCAGCAGAGGAAGAGGCGGGAAGGCAGAGACTGTCAATGTTGCCTAATTAAAGGAAAGTGCGTCCACTTTCCAGGTCTGTGGATGATGGGTCCTTGAACAACATTTTTTCAACTGGCAATTTCTGTGGGTAGCAAAGAGATCCATGTCTGGCTGTCCCCATGCCTGAGTTATTTGTGAAAACTTGAGGATGCAACTTCCATTCGTGTGGATCTGTCATATTTCTGCTTAGGTTGTCTGCCAGTGTGTTTTCCTTCCCTGGCAGGAATTGTGCCTGTAGTTGAATTTGCAATTCCAGTGCTGTGTTCCATAGGGTCATGGCTTGCCTGCACAGGGGGTATGAATGAGTTCCCCCCTGTTTATGTACCACATCACTGTGTTGTTGTCTGTCCTTAATAGCTGGCCTGGATACAGTAGGTCTTTGAAGGTCATAATAGCCTTTTGCACGGCTAGCATTTCCTTTTGGTTGATGTGAAGGTGCTTCTCTTTTCGGGTCCATTTTCCCTGAATGCACTGGCCTGTCATGTGTGCTCCCCAGGCGTAGTCTGAGGTGTCTGTTGTGATGATCCGAGTTGCTTGAGGTACACAGAAAGGAAGACCTGTGTTTCTTTGGCAAGCTTGAGCCCACCACATAAATTCCTTTTGAAGGCATGGAATGAGTGGTATAATTGCTTCCAAGCTGTGGCTGTGTTGAGACCATAAGTTTTTTTTAGGTACCATTGAAGTTTCCATGAATCCCAGAGCCTGCAGGACTTTCCTTGCAGTTAGCCTGGTGTAAGTTGCCATTTTTCTGAAGTACTGAGACAGTTGCCCTTGCTTGTCTGGCGTGAGGTAGGCCATCTGGGTGGTTGTATCCAAGCTGACACCCAGGAAAATTATTTGTTGAGAGGGTATTAGTTTTGATTTCTTTTTGTTGACTGTGTATCCCAGAAAGTTCAACAGTTTTATCACAAACGCCAGGTGCTGCAGTAGTATGTCCTTGCTGTCCGCTTGGATCAGGCAGTCTAGATATGGGTAGATTTGTATCTCTTGTAGTCTGCAGAAGGCGATTACTGATGCCAGGCATTTCGTAAACACTCTGGGCGCAGTAGATAAGCCAAAGGGCAATGCAGAGAATTGGTAATGGGTTGAACCTGCAAGAAATCTGAGGTATCTTCTGCAATCTTGTCTGATAGGGACATGCAGGTATGCCTCCTTGAGGTCCAATGTTACCAGCCAAGACTCCTTGCCCAGCATGGGAAGAAGCTGCTGTAATGTGAGCATCTTGAATTTTGGCACCTGTAGGTATGTGTTTAGGATGGATAGGTCTAAGATAGGTCTCCAATCTTTGTCTTTCCTTGGTACCAGGAATAGTCTGGAATATTCCCTTGACCGTGTTCTTTTGTAGGTACCTCTTGAATTGCTTTCATGTCCATGAGAGCTGAAATTTGTTTTTGTGCCTCTGCCCTTTGATTTTGTGGCAGGTTTGGCATGCCTCTCATTTTTGGAAGGGTGTGAAAGTGGAACCTGTAGCCTCTGTCTATAATGTCCAGAATCCATTTGTCTCTTGTAACAATATGCCAATTTTTTGAGAATAATGTGAGTTTTCCGCCCAAAGGTGCTGCCATTAAAGCTTTGCTTGGCAGGTGTAGGGGGAAGTCATTGCGTCAGTTTTCTAAAAGACTGATCTGTCTTCTCCACCTCTTGGGGTTGGTGTTTGCCACTGCCTGGCTCTGAAAGATCCTTGAGGTTGCCCTCTACCCCTTAGACGCCTGTATCTGCCCTTTTGAGGTCTGTCCGTGGCTGGAAAGGACCAATTTTTTGAAGGCCAGTTCCTGCTGAAACGTGGAGGCTGTGCCTGCAGGAAATCTTTCACTGTTTGCATTGATTTCGCTTTTTCCTCCATTTTCTTTAGCACCTCCTCAGCTTTAACACCAAACAATACATCTTTTTGAAGAGGTGCATCTAATAATTTAGCTTTGACATGATCTGTTAAGGTTTGCTCTTTGAGCCAAGCATGCCTACGTATAACAGACCCCGTAACAGCAGCTCTACATGAGGCCTCTAAAGCATCAAAACCACACTGCAAGGTATGTTTACCCACTTGCTCTGCACCATGCAACAAATCCTGCAACTCTTTTAAATCTGGTTGTTCTGGTTGTGTCATCTTGCTTTTCAGCTGAGATATCAAAAACTGTTGATACTTTAACATATGGAACTGACAGTTTAATGCCCTCATGGTTAAAGTGGCCAAGGTGTACACCTTTTTCCCCCACCTTTCTAAAGCTCTGGAATCTCTCTCTCTGAAGGTAATGGGTTTTTAGCAGTAGACGCCTTAATTCCCTTGGGACCCTGTGAAATAGTTTCTGGGTCAGCAGTATGGCTTTTATATAGGAACTGGTGAGAATCAGGAACTCGGTAATACCTGTCTGGCTTAACAGGAGCTGGAGGCAAAGAATCAGGATTAAGGCTGGCTTCTGTGTACACATCACCCAATATATCTAAAACAGGAGGGATAGCCAGAGGCCTATGCTGGGGGAGCAGAAGAAATTCCCTGAGCCTTTTCTTGGAATCAGAGTAATCTTGGCCTTCCCAGTGAAAGTGTTCCCTCAAAGTATGCAGGGTTCCCCCAAAAGAGAAGTCCTCAGGGGGGAGACCGAGGGAATAGACTCCTCTGCATCAGAATCTTCGAAAGGAGAATAGGCATAATCCTGGTCCTCAGATAGTTCTGAGGCAATAGAAGCTTGATCTGAGGAAGGGTAGTCTTCCTCTAATCTGGGCCTTTTGTCACAGGGGGGTTGAGAACCCCTGATAAGAGTAATCAAATCCTCAGCCATTTTAAGCATCTGTTTTTAGGCATGGTGCCTTGAGAGAGGGTCTGAGGAACCTGTTTTTTTGGTTTTCATGGCTGTTTTAGATTTAGTGAAGGCCTTAATAGAAAAGGAGGAAGGCCTGAAGACCCCTTGAGAAATGGCAGGCCTGTCTAAATTCTGAGTTTCCCCACCAGGAGTGGCGTCGGTATCTGTAGTAGGAAAGGGGGCAGAGGAAGACACCGGTAATGCATTGTCATCGGTACTCAGGGGCTGTGTCAGCGCTTCGCTGAGTACCGAAGAATTAGTAGTCGGCCTTAGCGTGGTTTCAGTAGGTGGTGCGGACCTCGTATGTCGGTCCTTATCCTTGCGTTTTTTGCTCAAAACAGGAGTCGGAGTATCCGACGACATAATGTAATTAAACTTGTTGCCAAAAAAGTGAAGGGCGAACTCCACCCGACGCTTAATAGTGCGTTTGTTGAATCTAGCACAAAACCGGCAGGCCGAGACGTCGTGGTCTGGGCCTAAGTAAGGTATACAGAAAGAGTGGAAATCCTTATGCGGTATTTGCTTCCCACATGAAATGCAATTATTAACTTTGACATCGGTCTGAGGCAAGAAAAGTTTCCCCAACGGGGTACTTAGCTTTCAAGAAGACTTCGGCTGAAATACTTTCGTAAATCTCAGGAGCTGGCCGACCGGCACTTGCAAACTGCTTCTGCTTCGGGCACCGCACGGCAAGAAAGACTGGAGAAAATGGCGTCGGCTGCCTCTTTTGTACCCCTGCCGCACTGACGTCAGGGAAGAAGTGACGACAACAGACACCAGACCTAGACTTTGGAATTCGGCCAACCGAGGACCCGCCTGACGGCAGGATAACCCATCTGTTATGACTGCAGCTGTATGCACGATGACAGGGAATGGAATCCTCTGCATCAGAGTCCTCATAGGTAGTTAAGGGTATGTCCTGGTAATCAGAATGGTCACAGTTATCAGACTTCTGATCTGAAGAATCAGAAGGAAATTCAGTTCTTGGTCTTTTTGAGGGGGAAGGCTGACTTCCCTTAAAGTAATAAGGTCTTCTGCCATTCTAAGTATTTGTTTTTGTGGCATGTGGGCCTGAGTGCACGCTTTGGTCCCTTTCCCAGGCGTAGTGCGAACTTAGGCCTGAAAAATTAGGTATTTTTGGTTTGAAACCAAGTCGCCAGTTTAATATGAAAATTGGAAGGCCTGAATACACCCTCAGAAGCCAGTGCCTGCACAGCTGCTCCAGACCCATCCAAAGTAGAGACATCTGCAGGTTCCATAGTAGAGGAAGCATCTTGTGGCATACCGGACTCAGAATGGGTCTCAGTAGAGGCCTGCGAATCTGCAGAAGTGGGTATCAGGGGCTGCAAAAGCACCTCACCGAGTACCAGCAGACTGACTACTAGCTTAATGGTAGCGTCGTCGGCAGTTTTGGACCTATGCTGTCTTTATCCTTACGTTTTTTTTTTTCCGGAAGATAGGTAGTCGGATGGCTTATCAAAGCCATTTCAGAATACAGAGATCGAGAGCGAAAGAATTTAGCAACAAAAACAGCCTGACAACAAATAGTTCAGGCGTTGAACAAGGCACAAAACAGCGAGGAACGTTGTGGTCTGGGCTTAAACAGGTGACACAGTAAGAATAAAAATCTCGGCGGTATTTGCTTTCCACAGGCAAGACAATTATTAATTTTTTCTGATATCTGTTAGAGCAAGAAAAAAGGATCCCCAACAGGGTACTCCTCTTTTAGAAGACTTCAGGTCTGAAACTCGAAAAAAGAAAATTTCAGGAGTCAGCCGACAGGCACTTACGAACGGCTTCTGCTTCGGGCACCGCACGACAAGAAAGACTGATGTAATGGCATCGGCTGCATGTTTTATACCCCCAACGACTTGATGTCATGGTAGAAGTGACAGCATCCGACGCTGAAATCCCAAGACTCTGGTATTCAGGCCGGCTGAGGGCTACCTGCAGGCAGATAACCCAAATGTGATGACTGCAACAGTGAAACACGAAGAATATCACTGGAACTGGAGGTACCAAGCAGTCAGATGGAGGGACTGAAAAAATTGGGAAATGAAGTCCCCAAGGATGAGAAATAAGATCCGGACTGGATCTAATATCCAGGGTGGATATTTCACGCGAGGTTAAAGGAGGGAAAACCACGCCTGACAAGGCCAGGAGGAGGCAACGAGGAGAGTCTTCAGGTGACAAGCTTTCTGGAAGACCTTTGGAATGAGGGAAGTTGGGGGATAGGCATACAGAAGATCCAGCGGCCAATTGTGACTCCCAGTTGGGGGGGGGGGTCAGGGTGAAGTAATTGCTGCATTTGTGATTGATCAGGAAGTCAAAAAGTTCGCAGCAAGGAAGACCGCAGTGGTCGAATATCCAACTTGCCACTGACTGATTCAGGGACCACTCATGAGGACTTAAGCTCATCGGTTAAGAAGTTGGAACTGCTGGGAAAGAATAGTTGGGTAAAATCTTACCATAACCATAAATGTCTTTTTCTATGTTGCAGTATTCCTGGTGTGGGATTTTCCACCTCAGGCGACCTGTACGTCGGCTCCTATACAAAAGCTTCAGCTTGGCTGTTGTAGTTGCATGGGACATCACACATAGGGCCATAAACCAGGGACCTTAAATGTGACATCTGCATGCAGAGACCTCAGAACTTGAAGGCCCAGCAGGAAGAGTTGCCAGTGATGTCAGTCATAGGGTCAAGGAGCCCTTATGTGGTTACATAGGTCCCAGGATAGGGTATAGACCCCAAAGAGACCGGAGGATATGACTGACAGAGTGAGAGATGGATAAGGGGGTTTTGGTGGGTGGGAAGGAACACTGCAACATGGAAGAGAAGGACATCTATGGTTAGGGCAAGATTTTCCACAACTATTCTATGTCCTTCTATTCCTATGTTGCAGTATTCTTGGTGTGGGAGAGTACCACAGCTTAGCTGGAAGGAAGGGTGGCGGAAGAAGAGGCTGATTCCACAAAGCCCTGCAGGATTGCTCTGGCAAATCCTGTCCGTGCTCTGGAGACACATTCACCAAAACACTACAAGTTAGACAAAAAGTGTGAATGGTGGACCATGTGGTTGCTTCCAGTATGGAAGCGATGTCCAGGTCTTTTAAAAAGGCTTTGGAGGCTGCCACTGCCCTGGTGGAGTGAGCTTTGACTCCCAATGGCAGCTTTTTGCCATGGTGTGATTAACGGAGGCAAACTGCTTTCCTAATCCAACATGCAATGGCTTGCTTGGAGACTGCCTTACCCAGGGCCATGGGGTGAAAGGAAACAAGAGATGATTGGATTTTCTAAGGGATTTTGTTTTGTCTAGGTAAAATATCGTAGCGGTCTGTGTACATCCAGGGAGTGGAGAATTCTCTCACCATCACAGGTAGGAGAGGGGTAGAAGGTGGGTAATTGAATAGACTGGGTTTAAGGACAGATCACGGACCACCTTTGGCATGAAGGGTTAGGTTCTTAGTGTTACCCTGTTCTTATAAAAGGTAGTGAAAGGGGGGCAAGCCATTAGGGCCTGTAATTCAGATACACTTCGGTTTGAAGTTATGGCCACTAGCAGTACTATCTTCCATATGCACATTTGCAGAGTAGCTGCACCAGCAGGTTCAAATGGAGACTAGGTTAGTTTTTCAAAATGAAGTTAAAGTCCCAGGGTTGTGGAATGGGCTTTCTTGGAGGTCCCATGTGCAAGACCCCTTTTAAGAATAGCTTCACGTCAAGCCTGGCTAGTAGGGGAGGTTCTAGTGGCAGGCAAGCTGAGATTATTAAAAGGCGAACTTTCACTGAAGAATAAGAGTCTGCCCTTTACTAGCTGACACACAAGCAAGAACTAGGGAGGGAACTGCAATGCATCGATCCCTGCCCTTGTCCATACACCATTTTTAAAATCTTTCCCATTTAGCCAAGTATAATTTTCTTGTAGTAGGTTTCTTGGCCTCCCTCAGGACTGAAAGCACATCCTCTGCGTAGTGGTGCCTGACAGGAATTAAAAGTTCATCACCCAGAGTGTCAGTGACATCTGTAAGTGTGGGTAGAAGAGGGCTCCCTTGTGTAAGGAGGTCCACCTTGTGGGGTAACGTGTGGTGACTACCCTTGGCTAGATTGTGAAGTAGGGCGAACCAGTGCTACCTTGGCCAATATTGAGTCACCAACAAGACTTTTTGGTTAGTCTCTCCCGATTTTCAGGAGGACTTTCTGAATTGGTGAGAAGGGAGGAAAGGCATATAGAAACTTTCCCTTCCAAGAAATGCTGAAAGCGTCTACTCTCTAAACTAGTGGGGATTAGGTCTTGGAGCAGAAGGTCTGCAGTTTTCTGTTCTGGGGGGGAGGGGCAAACAAGTCTACTTGAGGAGTGCCCCACTGGTGGATAATGTCTAGAAAACATTCCTGTCCAACATCCATTTGCGCTGTGGGGAGGATATCCTGCTTAGGTCTGCTTGTTGGTTGTCCTGCGAGGGGATGTAGGATGCCTGCAGGGACAAGATGTGTCGAGAGGCTAGGTCCCATATCAGTAAGGTTAGTCTAGACAGGTGGTACACTTTTGTTCCCCCCTGCTCGTTGAGGTACCACATAACTCTCGTTGAGGTACCACATAACTGTGATGTTGTCTGTTATTATTTGGAGAACATCTGGTAGTAGGAGAGGGCTGAACGTTTTCAATGCCAGGACTGCTGTCACTTCCCTCACGTTGATGCGGTTCTTTAAGAAAGGGTGCCATTTTGCTTGGACCCTGTAGGATGCCACTGTCTCCCCATCCTGAGTCTGACACACCTTTATGTATAACATGGGTTGGGAGAGGAGGCTGCAGAGGAAGGCCCAGGTTGAGCTGGACTTGATGAATCCACCAAAGTACTTCCGGCCTTTAGGCAGGGCAGGAGAGTGATTTCTTGCTCTAGAAGATGTTGGTGTTGGGACAAAGTATTTTTTAGATACCAGTATAGCTTTCGCATGTGCATTCTGGCTAGTGGAAGAATGGGGATGGTGGCTGCCATTAGGCCCAAGGTCCTTAGGAATTGTCTTGCAGTTATTTGGGTCTGCAGTAGGGCTTTGAAATGGGAGGTCAGAGAGCTGACCTTGTCCTGGGGAAGAAAGGCTTTTATTAGGTCAGTTCTGATCCTGCAGCCCAGAAATATTGTCTTTTGTTCTGGTGTCAAGGATAATTTTGGGAGGTTGAGGGTGAACCCCAGATTTTGTGGTAGGCACATGGTGAACTGTAGATGGATTACTAGGGCTTATTTGCAGTCTGCTAGGATCAGGATGTCATCTAGGTAGGGATAAATCTGAATAGCCTGTGTTCTGCAATAGGCAATGGCCGGAACCAGACATTTTGTGAACACACTGGGGGCAGTGGACAAACCAAAGGGCAAAGCAGCAAATTGGAACATAAAACATTTTCTGTGGGAGGGCAAGTAAAATGGGTATGTGCAAGTAGGCTTCTTTCAGGTCCAATGTGGCCGTGAAAGCCTTGGCTGGCATGACGGAGTAAACTTGGGAGGGACAACATTCCGAAGGTGGGCACTTTTAAGAATAGGTTTAAGAAGCAAAGGTCTAGAATGTGTCTCCATGGTCCGTCCTTTTTGGGGACGGAGAACAGTCTTGAATAGAAGCCCTTTCATTCCTGCCCTGGGGGGACAGGTTTTATGGTGGCCAAGTTCAGAAGGTCTGCCAGGACCTGTGGTAGGAGGTGTCTTTGATTTCTTGGGGGAAAGGGAAGACCCTCTCCTAGAAAGAAAAGAGATACCTTAAGGAAGTATCTTTTTTGGACAATAGCCAGAACCCATATGTCTGCGGTGATGGTTTTCCAAAAGGGGAGGTGAGTGGAAAGGGGGAGGGGGCAAGGCAGTCGCACATTGTTGGGGCCCCCTCTGTCTTGAAAGGGCTGTTCTAGAGGGAGGCCGAGAGGCAGCTGGCCTGGTAGTGGTTTGTCTTCTGGCTCCTCTTCTTTGTCTGGAAGAGGCAGTTCCAGCAGAGGGTGGGTTTCGTCTGACAAATGTGGCTTTGGCAGGGTGACTCCTGTAATATTTGGGGATTGGGGACACAAGAGATGCTTGATGTCTTGCAATTCCTTGCTCTTTTCTTGCAGATTTTTAAACAGATCTGCTGACTGTTTGCCAAACAGGAAATGATGGTCCAGGGGAGTGTGTAAGATCTTAAGACTTAGTCTTCTGGCAAGTGTTGCAGACGAAGCCAGGAGCATCTCCTGAGAACAGAGGCAGATGCTGCAGAGCGTGCAGCAGCCTCTGCAGCATCATAGCTGCATATAATGAAGTATCTGGCTACTTGGGCAGCCAAATAGAGCTTGGAAGAAATGTCAGCTTTCGTGAGTGAGGCAGTCTGGAGTAGCAGCCAGCAGAGTAGTGACTTGAGAGACCAGGTCCAAAGCATATTTGGTCATACGAGTTTGATAGCTGATGGCTCTAAAAGCCAATATGGACGAGATGCAGACCTTTCCAATTCTATCCATTGGTTTGCTGTCTTTGTCCGTAGGTAAGAGAGGCAGATGGGATGAGTCTGGACTGTTTTATCTGGTGAGATGGCAATCACAGCACGGTCTGCAAGGGGAGGCTTGACTAAGAATTTTTGGTCATCAGGCATCTTGTAGAAGTGGTCTGGCCTCTTAGGGGCACGTGGCTGAGAATCTAGCATCTTTGATGCAGAGGCAAAGGCATCCAAATAGACAGTGATGACAGGTGGAATAATGGCAGAAGGGGAGGGGGATTCCACTTGTAAAAGCTCAAAATACCTCTTTTGAGCGTCAGACATTTGTGACATCTCCCATTTAAATATTCTTTCATTTTGGTGATGGTTTCACCAAAGGTGATATCCTTTGGGGGGGGGGGTCTCTCCCTTAACAGAGTCATCTGGTGAAAAATACTATTTGAGGGGAGGCAATTTCGGATGTGAAAGAAATGGATTCCTCAGAAACGGAATAGGTCCCTTGCTCTTCTTCCCAGTCTTCTCTCCCAGCACTTACCTCACAATAGGCAGCAGGCCTAGGGATAAGCAGAGGAAGAATAGCTGGAGAAGAGGCTGAGGGGCCTGAGGGCCAGAAAGACCCGCATCAAGGAAGAGGTGAGGGAATGCCAGTTTGGCAGGCCTTCTGCGGGTGCAGCCATATATTTAGTTTTTTTTGCTTCTTTTTGACTGGGGTAGACTTAAGAGTAGGCCTGGAGTCTAATGCCTGGCTAACGGTAGCAGTGTCTGGTGGAGGGACCCAGCCAGAGGCCCAGCTATATCTGGTTCCCCCTAGACCTCGGCAGTAGCCAGTGTCTGGGTTGGCTCCAGGAACATGCCAGTTATCTACAGAGAAGCAGCTTCCTCCAAGGTCACCGAAGTAGACAGATCTGTCGGACGTCCCTCAACTACTAAATCAGTAGCTGGCGGGGTGTCCAATAGCAGAGTGGTAGAGGAAGAGGACCTAGGAAACATGGCCTTCTTTCACGGAGGTTCAGTCAAGGCTTCCGAGACGGGATCCATCCTAAGAGCCAATTTTTTAATCAGCTGGTTTTTCAGTTAGAGATTA
The DNA here is from genome assembly GCF_019279795.1 of Protopterus annectens. Classification (NCBI taxonomy): domain Eukaryota; kingdom Metazoa; phylum Chordata; order Ceratodontiformes; family Protopteridae; genus Protopterus; species Protopterus annectens. Next base: position 645,520,190 of record NC_056728.1, read on the forward strand.
AGAGCGGCCAGATGGCTGTGAAGGGTCTTAAGAATGAAAGATTGGCAGATGGATCTAGCATTGTGATAGTGTTCCCAGCTTAACCAAAAAACACAGTGATCCTGCATGTCTTTATGGGGTATCTGGCACCCACATTGGAATTTGCCCTTTTTTGCTGACATCGGCTATGGACTGCTACAACAAACCAAGCTTTAGCTAGAAATTAAAGAACAAAACCCCAATGGGGTACTTAGCTTTTAGATGTCTTGCTGTGAAGGAGCAATGCACATGATGCGTCGGTCTGCAGCTGAAAAGTTCTCTAAGGTCTGTGCATGCAGACGTCACATTTAAGGTCCCACGCAACAGCCAAACTGAAGCTTCTGTATAGGAGATGACGTATGGGTCACCTTAGGCAGAAAATCCCACACCAAGAATACTGCAACATTATGCATTGCAAGAAGAAAGCGCCTGGAAGAAATTGCCCATTCCCACACACTCAACGCCTCTCTGCACAGGGAATAAGATACTGTCTCCCCCCGCTTGTTGATGTACCAGACCATCGCCATGTCTGACTGGACTGCAATGGTCCCAAGAGGGGGACAGTCTTGGAAGGCTTGAAACGTTAGGACTGCTCTCATCTCCAGGACACTGTTGTGCAATTTGGTCTCTAAAGGGGACCACGTAGCTTGGACAGTCCTTCCCCGATAATGCCCCTCCAACCCCAACAGGAAGGTGTCCGTAGTCACCATGGCTTGGGATTGAGGCAGACAGAAGGGTTGGCCTAGAAGAAGGTCCGGAGCTTGGAGCCAGCAGGCAACGTGACGTCTGCAGACTGAAGAAATCCTTACAGTTATGGACAGAGGTTGAAGGAGGGCTGACCATTGCACCGTAAGGGTCTAATGCAGAACTCTGATGTGATATCTGGCTAGAGGGAACTAACTGATGAGCTACCTTCACTGAACCTAGGGCTTGCAAGAGTAAGAAGACTGAGGGCCGCTCCAGCAGGAGAACAACCTGCTCCCGAATCATCTCGAGATTGCATGGGGGAAGTGCTGCAGTGTGACGCCATGTGCAGAAGGACCCTGATAAATTCCAGGCTCTGACATGGGATACAATGATATTTGGGCAGGTTGACTGATGCCTAGGTCCTGAAAAAGACTCTGTGTAATCAGTGGTTAGGAGTTGATTCCTTGTGGGAGCCATGAGGAGCCAATCATCCAGGTACGGAAAGACCTGGAAACCTTGCAGCTGGAGATGTGCTGCTACCACTGCCATATATTTGGGTAAACACTCTAGGGGGCTGAGGTGAGACCAAAGAGCAGGTCTTTGAACTGATAGTGACTGGCTGCCAGCCAGATGTGCAAGTATCTCCAGGAGCACCTGTCTATTTTGATGTGACAGTACACATCCTTGAGAGTCACTGAACACAGCCAATCATCCTTGCGCAGCAGAGGCAGAATGGACTTAACAGTGACCACCCGGAACTTCGACTTCCTAACTGACAAATTTAACACACTGAGGTCCAGAATGGGAAGCAGGTTCCCGGTCTTTTAAGGCACTAAAAAGAAGTGAGAGTTAAGTTCTGGACCCTCGTTGCCCTGTTGGGACCTCCTGGATGGCTCTTTTCTGAAAGAGATCTCGAACTTCTAGAAGGGCCAACTCCCTTTGGCGGGGTAGAACGTCTGGGAGAGATTTTCTGAGTTTGAGGGGGCTGAAAAAAGGGTTTGAAGTAACCCCTGGACATAAGGTTTAACACCCACTGATCTGAGGTAAGAATTGTTCAGGCTAGTGAATGAAGGGAGAGACTACCCTCGACTGGGAGAGCCCTGGCTCTGCAGACCCCCTTCTCTGCCTCTGTGGAGGCATCTGCTGTCAAACCCCCTTCCCCGGCCAGAGGAAGAGGATTCATGTAGAACCAGAGTTTCTTACTACCCCTCTGATTATTAGAAAAGGATCGTTGGGGAGTAGAGAAATTGATCCCAACCAGGGAGAGTCTTTCCCTCCTGCTCGCTACAGGTTAAAGATTTTGACAGGACTAAACAAGGTTGACCCATCAAAAGGGGCATTTGTGAACGACGCCTTGAAATTTACTGCAAACCTGCAAAGGCAAAGCCAGGCATGGCACCTAATGGTAATGCCAGTGCCCGCTGCTTGAGAGGTGGCCTCCACCACATTGGAGATCAACCTCATCGAGGCATTAGCTAGGGAAATCAAGGGTAGATAGCTTCGGAGAGACCAATTTAAGACTCTCTGGAGGCAGCAACTCAGAAAAGCCTCCCCACTTCTTTAACCTCTGCTCATTCTATCACCACATTCAAAAATTCTCTCAAAGTGCACCTAAGGAATAAATGGTTATGCCCATGCATCACATAACCTATATTTCATTTCATAAACAAACAAACAGCTGGTTACATTTCTAACTATCTGCTGCAGACATCAGGAATCTACTGCAAATCTATAATTGTAATAAGTTGTTTCTCTACACCCCCCTTTCAAGACTTGTTGTTTCAGTATAATACCTCAGTATTTTGCTCTAATGTGCAACATATAAATTGTAATATGTTGTTTCTCTATGCTCTCTTTTAGACTGTTGTAACAAGATAATACCTCAGTATGCTCTGCATTGTTTGTGTAATTTATTAGTAACATGCTGCTCTCCATTTTATATCTATGTATGCTTCTTTTGCAATATGTAACATTTTGTATTATGCTGACTTTATTATAACTTGATGGAGCTTTTCTCCCTGGGCCTCCGCTGTAAATGGACATGTGTCCAGTCGGACTATCCCGGCAAACAAATGTAAAATAAAAAAAAAATAAAATAAAAAGGAAGTGGAGAGTTCCGATACAAGTGTCTCTTTGCAGCCAGTAAAACGTGCCATGTAGTTGCTTGCTCTCAGTCCAAATGTAGCAGAGACAAACGCAAGCTTCCCAAAATGGCCAACTGCCCAAGACTCCCTGGGGATGGCCCATGAAGCTCTGTTCAGCGAACTCCTTTTTCATAGCTGCATCACCACAATAGCATCAATGGGAATGCCTTTGCTCTAAAAGGTTATCTCGGGGGGCCTTAAGAACATATCCACTCTTGGGAAGTGGTTCTCCTTTGTCCGGCTCTTTCCACGCCTTGCTGGATATGAGCTGGGCAAGCTCATCAGCAGGGGGGAAACACTCAGGAGGAAGATGGGATCATCCCGAAGGCCTTCAGGACCACGGATTCTTCTGAAGACGGGGCGGGGAAAGACAAACCACCTCGCTCTTTAAGGATCACAAGATGTCCCCAAAGGACACTTCCTTATGCAGAAGTCTGGGGGACCAGTCTCCTTCCTCGAAATCCAGGTCTTCAGTGACGGACTCCCGAGGGGAGTCCATGTGCCTCCTCTTGCATGTCCTCTTTTGAGGAGTCTCCTCCGTGGTGGGCTCTGGGGAGGACTTGGAAGAGGAAGGGACCTCAATGGGGGCAATGCCCTCTGAAGGTGCTCACAGAAGGGCTGCCCTGGAAGGATGATGAGGTCTCGCCACCCAATGTCGAAAGGGGATGGGAATGATTCAGAGCCAAGGTACAGGCAGCTGACCATTTGGAAATGGTCCTCTCCATCGCCCAGAAAGCCGACTGGCTGAACAAAGACCTCCCCACTGGCTGTAGATGACCTGGATGGAAGGGGAGAACCCGACAGCACAGATGTCCCCCAGATGATACCAGCCTTGAGCCAAGGCGGAGGGCCCCCAAAGGGAGGGAACAGTCTGAAAACTCCAGTCCCAACCCCACTCTCTGGTGACCCCCACCGACCTCATAGAGCAGAAGCACATCCAGCTCTGAGGGCAATGGATCTGATCCTGTCAGGGACCCAGATGGTGTGGGAAGGGAAGAAATGCCCGACACCGCTGGTTTCTCCCTAGGGATGTCCTGATCCTGGGGGACCAAACCCAGATGGGTCGTTCAGGAAGAGAGGAGTTCCGTGGATGGCGAAGATCACCTCAGCACATAGGCAGGGGACAGCAACAAGCCCAGTTTGATTTGGGCTTTCAGAAAACTCATCATCCTATCCATACCTAGAGAGAGAGAGAGAGAGAGAGAGAGAGAGAAACTGAAGGCCTGTTGTCTCTCGAGCGAGACATGCTGGAAAGCCCTGGATCCATTCTAGGTCTGGAGGGAGAACCTTCAGGAACGATCAGATCTGACAAAACTATTGGATCTGAGGACCTGTTTGGATCCGAAGACATAGAGGGGGTATGGCTGTCAGATCTGAGGGTGGTCTAGGTTGGCTCTGATCCAACAGAAGAATATGGGGCTCTCTGAGCAGAGGAGCCCAAATCCAAAGCTAGGGAGGCTGGTCTCTGATCCAGGGAGCTGTAATCAGAGAGCCTCAGCTTTTTGGAAGGAGAATTTCAAGAGAAAGACTACTTCCTCTTGGGATCTGGAGGAGGCTTAGAAGGGGAGCCAGTAACCAAGGAACCCCACACCCCTTTGGCCAAACCAATTTAGCAGGAGTTTGTTTCTGCGATCTAGGAGAGCCCTGGGGTTGAATCTGGCACAAATGTCTCATTCAACCTCCAGATGTGGCTCTCCCACACACGTGTCAGAATGGAGCATTTTTCCGACCGCACAAACCACACCTTTTAATCCCAGAAGTTTTTTCAGACATTCCACCTCTCGCACACAACACATACCACCTGCACAGGGCACAACAACGGGAGTGGGGGGGATAAAGTAGAGAAGGAAAGGGAATAGAAGGGCTACCTAACAAATAAGAGGAAAAAGGGCAGGAACCTGGAAAGGGACCTTAAAAACTAAGCCAACAGGGAGGGAAGGAAACTAACTATGAAAGGTAAAAGACAAAAGTAAGAAAAACTCCAAAAGGAAGGAAAACTACTTATCTGAAAGAAGTTTTAGCTTGAGCTGCAGGAAGCATGTCTTGATCAAAACCTGGCAAATGAGATCCAAGGGTTGTGGGTAGCGCGGGATCTTCAGAAGGGGAGAGGCTTGAGCTCAGAAGCTATCTTCTCAATTGCCGTCTCGGATCCTACACATATCTGTGATAAATAATGACAGTAGCATCAGATCCTAATCTGTGCATGATACGTTCACATCAGAAATTTTATTCTTGAGACCTTGCCTAAAAAGGCACTACAGGGGAGCCATGTTCCTTAGCCAGTAACCGAAAGCCTAGAGGGCGACAGGTGAAGACCATCTCAGGCAAAGCAGAGTGGTCTATCAACCATATCATCCTAGGCTGACAGGAGCTGGATCCCCTTTGACTTCAATAATTGGCTTAATTTCTGATGATATTCTATCATTTTTGTTTATAATTGTGGTATCATCCTAGAGGAAGGTAGAATGCTGCTCAAGGCTAGGGACATACCTCCTGGGTGACACATTCATAGAGCTCAATCATGTCTCTCCAAACACTCCAAAAGTCATTCACAACAGCATGAACTATGACAGAGTCATAACGGTACTTGCTGACAGACTTGAGTGCATGTGTGATCTGACGGATCCTGGCAATCGACAAGACAGCTGACCGTAACCTCGTCTAGCCTGGTAAGTGGGATAGCTGTGCGTCTCACAATGGAGTCACCCATAACTAAAAAAAATTGGTTTAGATGTGCTTTGCCTTAGGGGCTTATTTGGTGTCCATCAGCAACCAGATCATGAATTTTCAGCCTTTCAAAAAATGCAGCTCGTTTGCTTTATTTTGTTGAGGGTTTACTCAGTCATGCTAGAAAAAAAAAAAAAAAAAAACTCCAACCTAAAGAGTGGCTGTCCCACACATCTTACATAGCCACTGCGAGAAAGAATACATTTCACCTTTTACCTGGCACTTTTTTCAGAACTGCTTTAACAGATTCACAGCATCTGTAAACCGCAACAAAATAAAGCAAACTAGCTGCATTTATTGCAAGGCTAAAAATTCAGTGTCAAATTACTGATAGACATTCTTTAGCTTTAGCACATCTGTCAGATTGGATCACTCTGTCAGGGCTGTTAACTGAAGCTCCAAATAAGCCGTTTATTCAACATCCACAGTATTTTTTAATCATGGATGTTGGAGAAGTATGCTGTTTTCTGCTCAAAATAAATTTAATCAAATGTCTATACAGTGCAGCACAATACAAAAATGTAAAGCTGTTCAAAAAAAAAAAAAAAAAAAAAAAAGATACAGCACAACACAAATTTGCAAACTTCCAACATAAATGCCTTTATGCATTACATGTTTCCACTTCTACTGTCATGATATCCCCTGCCAAACTTGTTACATTGTAGCAAGCTTAACACTTCACAAAAGCTGCAAGGTTTAGTATGGCAAATTAGTACTTATTTGCTGTACATTGTGCAAGACATAAAACTATTTTATATAAAAATGCTGTAGTTATAGAAAAGAATACTTCAAACCAGATGTTCACTGTTTGTAACTAGTGGTCACCGATATTTCTACTTACACAGTGTGGAAGATATCCACCACATTTTGCACATTTTAAAAAGTGCTTTTGCATAGCAGCTGCTGCCATGAACTGAAGACTGCCCACTGAGATTGTGGGCAGTGCCAAATGAGAAAACACAGATTTGTACAAGTCTTTCATATCATCAAGGAGATAAATTACTCTGCCAAAACATGCAAGAGGTCAAGCTTGGAAAAAAAAATTGGTGGTGTTTCGTTTCCACTAATTCCAAGGAAAAAAGTGAAAGTTTTAAGTACTGGCAGGTTTCTAGTAACCAAATCTTATGGGAACCATCCTGTAGGGAAAAGAAACAATGGCACAGTTAAACTGAACTGAAGGCTTTAATTCCTAAAAAGTTTAAAATACTTGAGCAAATCATGAAAACTGTACATCTTCCAAGGTTCCACCCACACTTCCACTTTTTTAGCTTAAAGTATGTCCTGTGCTTTCAAGTTATCCGGGGTCACATAAAGCCTGACAAAATTCTCCATGCTACCTTCTATCAAAAAGACTTTTTTCACTAACCACTCTTTACAGGAATGGGCTACTGCTGTGGACCATTAACTCAAAAAATAAATTGAAGCACTAACAAAAAACAGTACTGAGAACTAACTTTCAAGTGTGAGCCCTGGAAAAGTCTAAATATAAAAGAAAAAAGTGAATGTTGAATATCTTTTCTACTTTAAATTTTTTTATGGGGGGCAAGTCTCGACATCATAAAACATATACAGCAACTCCAAGTGGGAATATTCTAAGAAATGTCACAAAACTGAAAATGCAGACTTGCGTTTGCAAATGATTCACTCGCACTATTCTGAAGGCTCATAACTATGAGACTTAGGAAAATAAAGTGGTTACCAGGGATGGAAAATGGCTGGAAAAAGCAGTTCACTTCACAAGTAAACAAATTAAATAAATATTATATGTAAACTGGGTAACTGACACGGACCCTTACAAAATTACCTTTCCATTTAAGTCTCTTGCAGCATCCTTCGCATCCCCCGGACTCTCAAAAGTCACAAATGCGAACCCTCTTGACAGGTTGGTCTCCCGGTCTTTCATCAGTAACACTGAAAACAGAAAAATATTTAGGTATTCCCACCACTCAAGCAGAGTTACATTTTTCATTCAGCTCAGAACTTCTTAGAGAAAGAGTCATCTCTCTGTTAGATCATCTCCATTTTGTTCATCACAGCTGAACCATTTCAAAACTGTAAATGCTTAATGTAAAAAGCAGCAAGATACAGCTGGTTACTAACCAGGCAAAATCATAAGTTACCAACAGCCTTAGAAATGGATGCTTAAAGCTTGCTCTAATTGTGCTGCACAGTTCTTAGTGTGGTGGATTAACCTCCACACAGCCGTGTTTCACACAAGATAAGTTCCACACGTGTAATGCAACATTTTTGCCCAATATGAACATAAAGTTGTCTACAAACAAATTATGCTCTGCATAATTTATGTCCTCCAGTTAAAGTAGGTCGATGTCAATTTTTCCAGAATTTACTAACAGTACCTCCAGGATGACACTCAAAATTATAGAAAAAAAGACTGCTCTAATAACTTCCTTGCAAAGTATACAAGCATCTGCTTTTCTTGTGGCTTCTCAGTATAAATGCAAATATTCTACCCTTTACTCAGCTCAGAACTTCTTAGAGAAAGATTAATTTCATTATTAGATCATCTCCACTTTGTTCATCATAGCTAAACAATTTTTAGAACACTCACAGCCATGCAAAACAGGCACTGGTAACAGATTTGCAGGTACTAACAGCCTTAAAAAGGACATTTACAAGCATGCTGCAAATGTACAGTACAAGTGATTCTTGGTAGCTGGTACGGAAGAACAAACAAACAACGGTTTAGTTTCACCCAAAACAGCACAAAACTGCCACACAAAGAAGCACTCTCAAAACTAAAGTAATGGGTGTACACATCACACAATATCATGATGAAAGAAACTCCTCAACCCAAGCAGTGTCAACACATTAAATTATCCAATCCGTAAACAGCAGAACCAGAGACTGCAGTCTCATTAACTGCAGAATTCTTCTGAGATAAACTAAGGGCAGAAAATGAACAATTTTTATATTAAGGATTTGCTCTACTTGGGGTTGTTATTAGAAATTTAAACATTCCTTCACTTATTCAGCTCAGAACTTCTTAGAGAAAGGAAGATTCATCTTATCAGATCATCTCCATCATATTCATCACAGCTGATCATTTTTTAAGACTGCAATGCTTCCTGGAAAATTGAACAAAATATACCACCATGCAAAAATAACTTTTCGAAACAGGTGTAAAAAAGGATGATCAATGCTGTTAACACCATAAAGAATGGTTAACACCCATAAACAAATGTAAGCACCCATCAATAAAAATCACTCGATAAAAATCAACACTTTATTGCAGGCTCAGACACAGCAGCACAAAGACCAGTTTCTCAGATTACCTTTGCTTCCATCAGTTTATCCAAAAATCAAAACCCTTCACCAAACACGTTTATATACTGCAATAAGGCACATCCCAAATGATATTATAAAAGTATCAGACACACACAAAAAAATAAATAAATAGAAAAGCCCCACTCGTAAGTACATTAATATGAAAACATGCAGTTATTTGTTGTTCTTTCGGCTTTTCCCGCTTAGGGGTCGCCACAGCGGAACTCCGGTCCGGTAACGATTGGCAGTAGATTTTTTACAGTGCCAAGGTGCCAGCTCGACGCCCAACCTTCAATGAAGGCACACCCTACGCATGTCTTTCAAACGCCACTCTACCGCGGGGAGGACATGCAGACTCCACACAGAAGGTGCTCCAGCTGAGAATCTAAATGCAAAATGTTGATTTTATAATGAAACCACTTTGAGAAATCCAAATATAACCAATTCCTCATAGCAAGAGGTTCTCCCGTTCAATTCTTGGCTGGAGCGCCTTCTGTATGGAGTCTGCATGTCCTCGCCACGGTTGAGTGGCATTCGAAAGACATGCGTATAATGGGCTTACCTTCACTGAAGGTTGGGCATTGAGCTGGCACCTTGGCACCCGTAAAAAATCTACTGCCAATCATTAGCGGACCAGAATTCCACTGTGGCGGCCCCCTAACCGTGAAAAGCCAAAAGAAAAACAATCAAGTACCATCTAGTGGCTATGAATGCAAACTGCAGAAAATAAAAAAAAAAAAATAATCCCACACAAAACTGACGTAACACAGCTACATTTTTCCAATAGAGAATTCATACTTATTTTAAAATTTAATTTTTCTTAATTTTAATCAAAGATTGATACGATGCTGTTTCTTCCTAAAAAGAAATTCCTTGTAAGTTTACCACTTTATGTAACAGTGATGTCACAGTTTCTAGTCATGCACTTGTTCACCTCTAAAAATGAAAATCGTGTAGCATGTACAAGGGTATATTTGAACAGTGCATTACAGGATATCATCTGTAAAACACTTTAGATGATCCTTGATGTACATGCAGAAAGTCCCACAGGAACATGGATGCCCACTATTGTAGAAGGAAGCAGCGTCCACAAATCTCAAAGACTGATAGGCCAAAGAGCCATAAAGATAATAATTTTCTTATCCTCAATAGTTCACTTTATGCCAGAATTTTCAGACACAAGACATACAAAAAGGCAGAGAAATTAGAGGAAAGAAAAATGCTTCAAGAAAAACGGTCAGAAGCTTCAAATAAAACAAATTCTGGTCATTAATACAACAGATTTGTGAAAAACAGTATATAGACCAAGAAACTTTGATCCGTTGTGGGGTGGGGGGGGAGGCATCTGAGCAAGTGCGAAAATATAAACAACAAAACCAAGACTTTTTGGAAAGTTTTTACAAAGATATGGACGTAGGAATGAAAGATTTGATATTGTGCAATATTTATGCAAAGGCAAAAGGCAAATCAATCAACATAAAGAAGGCAGCCCCAAAGATATAGGAAGAGAAATAGAGACAAAGGCATCCATCCATGGAAAATTTCACAATAAAAAATAACACAAAGAGGGACTGCAGAAAAGATGATTATAAAGTAGAAGTTAAAAAAAAAAACGGAAAATGAAGTTAGGGACTGCTTGTTAAGTAAAGGATTTGATGTAGAAGGCCTAACAGGTTACAGATAGAACAAGTCCCCAAAGTAAGGAGAGACCTGAAGATCAGGAGACATCTAAAGAAGAAATATAGACATGTGAAAAAAAAAAAAAAAAAAAAAAAAAAAAGACTTAATATGATGCAATATCTATGCAAAGGAGAAAGCAAAACTAATCCAGCACGAAAGATATTTGAAGAGAAATACAGGCAAAAGAACCAGAACATGGAAAACTTTACAATACAACAAATAATAAGAAGACAAACAAGAAAAGCAGAAAGTGGCATTAGTAATGGAAAAGTTAAAGAAATAGAAATGGAGGTTATGGAGTACTTCTGAAGTGAAGGATTCAGTATAGAAAATCCAATTCAGAAAGCCCCACAACAGGATACAGTAATGGACCTCCAAATTAAGGGGAAACCAGTGGAACGGAAAGCAATTGGTCATGTGCCATATGAAGACATTTTGGAGCCTTCCACAGGAAACCAGTACAAAATGTTCACATGAAGCTGGACAGTAAGGGAAGAGCAGGAAACTGTGGAAACTCTGATGCAGTCAATGCTGAGGAGTGATAGGCCAGTGAGTTACCATATGACAGAGCAACGGATGGCACAGGATGAAACTGAAGAGAAGGTGCCACAGGAAGATGATATAGAACGCCAGCAGGAAATAAAAACACAAAAAATGTGCCCTCAGTTTAAAAGAAAATGAGCTAAGAGAAGAGTTGCTTGATTTAATAGAGATAGACTGAAGGTCAATAAAAAAACCCAGAAAGTCAGAAACAGAGATCCATGCAATGCAACAGAAGTAAACAGGATATATTACTGTGCAGCTAAATTAAATAACTGATAAAGTTCTACTACAAGAACACAGGGTAGTGAGGGAAAGGAAGGTGAGAACTTTAATACCAACATGGAACTAATCGAATAAAGAAAAGTATACAGCAATAAAGACAAGAAGTGTCACTGTTAGAAGGACTAGATCAACAAAAATACTTAGAAAGATAGACATGATCAGGATCTATCATATACTATCGCAAACTAACTCAAAATCTCAGCACAGGTGGAAAAACGTAGAAGATATACAGATATAGATAATGGAAAAATGCAAAATACGCAATTTACTGATGACCCAAAAAGTTTTATAGAGAAACAAGGTAAAAGGAATTGAAAGTCCACCATAAAAATAGAAGTAAAAAAAAAAAAAAAAAAGTTTAAAAAGGTACAGGATATGAAAGGAGATGAAGCAACAGCCACAGAGACTGAAACAAAAGTTAAGAAAAGCCTCCAATTGGAAAACCCAGCCAGGCCCAGACGCAGTACCTAACTTTTGGTTAAAAGTATTAACATCTTTGCATGAAGATTTAGCCATGAGTAAGAACTATGTACATGCGCACCCCACACAAACACCAACCTAACAGGAAATACAATGTTCCTACTCGAGTGAACCTGCAAGCCACCCAAAAAATTATATGCCAATAATTTGCCTTGCGACGACATACAAACTATACACTGGAATTGATGCTGATGAGAGTTTATAGTCATTTAGAAGAAAACTCAATTATGGCAACAGAACAAAAGAGCAATAAAGAAAGTCATGTGTAACAAAGGATCATTTCTTGTTAAAGTCATAGTGGAACTGCAAAAAAGGGGAAGAATTCAAGTATGGCATGGATTAACACAAAAAAAAAAAAAAAAAAAAAAAAAAAACATTTGATAGTATCCCACATTCATGGATAAAAGAGCGCTTACAAATGTGTAAGATGCACCATATACTGATCAACTACATTACAGTGACTATGAAACAATGGTAGACCACTTTGCAATTAAGGCATGATAAAAGGAAAAATTATTATCCCAGCGATAAAAATTCAAAGGGTGATATTCCATACATATGGAGAATACGGGAGACTGTTGTCACATGTAGTACACTACCACTACTTGCCAGAAATTCCTGCAGCTCTTAAGTGCTGTTGTAGGTCTCTTGGCAGTCTTCCTGAATAGTTTTCATCTTTTTTCAACAACTTTGGAGGAACATCCAGTTCTTTGCAAAGTCACTGTTGCCCCATATATTCTCCACTTTTTGATGACTGCCTTCATTGTGTTCCACGGTATATCAAATGCTGTGGAAATTTTTTTGTGCCCTTCTCCTGACTTGATACCTTTCAACAATGAGATCCCTTTGATGTGAACCATGGTTTTTGCTGTAGCAGACAAATGAGTAAATGTCAGGAAAATCCTACTAGGACCGCTGCACTATATTTGGGGTTAATCAGGGTCTCTAATTGATGGCAGGTGGGTACCCAAGAAGACTGAATGCTGTAATTAAATCAAAATGTGCTTCAAAGTATTAAAGGGTGTGCACACTTATGCAACCAGCTTATTGTACGTTTATTTTTTTCCCCCCTAGCAGAGGTTTCTTTTTCAATTGAATTGTACAGGTTATAGGTCACATTAAATGTGGGAAAAGTTTTGAAATGAATTACTGTGGTCTCATTTATCACAAAAACCTGGCATTTTAACAGGGGTGTGTACACTTTTTATATCCAATGTAGATCTGCAATCGTGGTACATACATCTGCTGACCTCACAAGACCCAAATGTAGTGAACGTTTTGGAGCATGACGAGAATAAATCTAAGAGGCCCTGCTTAGTCTAGCAGAAGCATATCAGTGTCAGACGACATTTTATAGTCAAAAGCTTTACCAAAATAGTGTTGGGCGAACTCCGCCCGACGCTTGATAGTGCGTTTATTGAAGATAGCGCAAAAGCGACAGCCCGAGACGTCGTGGTCTGGGCCCAAACAAGGTATGCAAAGGGAATGGAAATCCTTATGCGGTATTTGCTTCCCACAAGAAATACAATTATTAACTTTTTATGACATCGGTCTGAGGCAAGAAAAGGTTCCCCAACGGGGTACTTAGCTTTAATGAAGACTTCGTGATTACTGCAGCTGTATGCACGATGAACATCTGGAAACAGCTGCACACCTCGGTGGTTGTGACATGCTAATGACAGATGGACTGTATACTGAAAAGCATAATAATGTGGCAATACTGTTGCTCTGGGGATTGTGCAAACATTATGGTATTGAAGTGGCTGAGAAACACTGAAAACTTAAACCACAAAGCATCACTGAAAAATGATGAAATCTACATTACATGGGGTCCATCCATTGCAAACAGTTCAAAAGATAGACGCTAGAAAGCCAGATACAGTGGTCCATGAAATGAAGCCTAAAGTAGAATTTATCACTGAATTCACCACACCCACTGAATTCACCACACCCAGTGACTACAGTGTCTTGCGTACAGAGAGAGACAAATTCATAAAATATCAGGATTTGCAGGTAGAAAACGAGAGCAATGTGGAAGAAAGATACCCCAACAGTTCCAATAGTAATAGGAGCAACTGGTCTTTGGGAATCTACAATCATACTTAGATGGGTTACCAACACATGTTAACTCCGTACAAATTGCAGTTGTCGTCAATACTGGGCACATTACAGGTGCTGCGAAGAGCACTTCTGGCCGACAGTGAAGATTGAAACAATACTAATTTTATGAACTTCAATCTTACTTTGACTTAGGAATGGGTTCCACTCCCGTCATGGTATTAGAACACCAAAGGATTTGGGGAAATGGGACAGAGCATGATATTCCTCACCATCAACGCCCAAAGCCTACTAAATAAAATAACCCTCCTCCATGCCTGGCTCAAACATAACCAACCAGACATAATAGCCATCTCTGAAACCTGGCTAAAACCTCATATAAGTGACTCTGAATCCACCCCCCACCCCGGATTTCACTCTCTTCGATCCAACCGCCCAAGTAAAAGAGGTGGTGGTGTAGCTTTAATCTACTCCAACCACTTGTCCATCACTCCATATCCTAACCATATCCCTTCTTTCTCAAATGCTGAACTTGTCATTGGCCTACTAAAACTAACATCCATAAAAGCATCTGTATCCTCTCCCTCTACATTCCTCCTGGTAACACCACCAATACCCTAGAAGACATTCTTTCCTGGACCTCCTCCAATATTAAGCTAGAAACCTACATCCTAGGAGACGTAAATATTGACTGGGGAAAAATCAACCCCCCTAATCCCACATCAACTACTAACCTATTCACCTTTACTCAACTTACCAACTCCATAACTAGACCTAATAAAACAACCCCCCCTGGCTCCATACTTGACTGGATCTTAGTATCTCATCCTAACAAAATCATAAAATCAGGAGTCATTCCCAATTCCCTAGGAGACCACCTCCCTGCCTTCACCATTCGAGCTGCTCCCTCTTCCTCACACTTCCATCAATACAGTCACACTCGCAACCTAACTTTTAACCCCACTACTTTCACGGATTCCCTTAAGCTAACTAACTGGAACCCCCTAAAAATACTACCTCTAGACAAAGCCATTGACTACTTTAATTCAACATTCTTAACAGTCCTCAACTCCCTAGCTCCAATAAGAAATAAGAGAGTTAAAACTAAAACCTCTCAATGGCTCACCAAAGACACAAAAAACATTATGCTACAAAGGGATAAAACTTGGAAAATCTACCTCCGCAATAAACAACCTGAAACATTACTAAAATATAAACAGTTGAGAAGCCTAGCCAAAAAACAAGTAATTAGAGACAAAAAGTCTTACTACGTCAAACTACAAGAAAATCATGCTAAAAATCCCAAACAATTCTGGAACTCTTCCCTCCTCAGGCCTGGAACAAAGAACAACCCCTGTCCCGACACCAGCAAATCTGACTCAGAAATTGCCGCACTATTCAATACCTTCTTCACCTCTTCCATAGCTGAGCTTACTAAGACCTATGCCAATAACCACCCTCCCTTCCCCTTCCCACCCTAATTTTGAACTTAAACCAGTCTCCACCAATCTAATAAAGAAACTCCTTTACAAACTAAAGCCTTGCTCCAATGCCCCTGACAGCATTCCATCCTCCTCCTTAAAAATAGCTTCAGATGCTATTGCGCTGCCTTCAGCATCCTGATCAATAGATCTCTACTTGAATCTTACATTCCCAAACTATGGCGAACCGCATATATTATTCCACTCCACAAGGGTGGCAAAAATAACAATGTCTCCAACTTCTGCCCCATAGCCATCCTCTCCCCTATCTCCATAATTCTTGAAAAATGTATCCACCTACAGCTCTTACCATTCCTTACCAAATACCAGCTACTCTCCACTACCCAACACGGCTTCCACCCAGCACACAGTACTAACTCCACCCTTATCTCTTTCTTACATTCTGTCAATTCAGCCCGCGACTCCGTTAATTTGGTATTTTCTGTCCTGCTGGACCTATCCAAAGCTTTTGATACCATCTCCCATACCCACCTTCTAAATCATCTCTCTAATCTTAACCTTTCCCAAAAAAAAAACCTTTCTTGGTTTTCCAGTTATCTTTCAAACAGATCCCAAGCAGTGAAATGGGGCCAAGCCACATCCTCTTTCCTTCCTACTCCCACTGGAGTACCCCAAGGTTCCATACTAGGCCCTTTGCTATTCAATATCTTTAACGACTTCCATAAAGTCATTCCTAACTCCAAAATTGTACAATATGCCGGCGATTCCACTTTGATTTGCTGCACCACTAACCTAGCAGAGCTCCAATCTCAGACTCAAACCTTCTCTACCACTGAAAACTGGATGCTCCTAAATCACCTCTCTCAATGCCAATAAAACCAAGATCCTTCTATTCTCCCCCTCTAAATCACCCCCTCTTGATGTAAACTCTCTATATATTATTACCAGCCTTAACTCCCCAATAGCGATCGTACCCTCTGCCAAAATTCTCGGTGTCACTATTGACACTCAGCTAAAATTTAACTCCCATATCCAGCTAAACATAAAAATAAACCACATAAAACGTGGCCTACTTTACAGAAACAACCACTTCCTTTCTCCTTCCTCCAGACCAACTCTCGCCTCTACCTATCTCCTTCCCTCTCTCATGTATGGCCCTCCTGTGCTCACTAACTTATCTTCCACACTTACCTCCAAACTGGAATGCTACGACAAAATTTCCATATTTGCCACCAGTGCCAAATCCTCTTCTCACCACTGCAATTCCCTTCACTCCTTAAACTGGCTTGACCTACCCAACCTACTAGACTTTCACCAATTAACCACAGTCCACAAATTATTCCAACCCTCAAACTGCCCCACACTATCCAACATACTGCAACCATATTCCCCCCTCAGACCTCTTAGATCTTCTCACCAAAACCTGATCACCATTCATAAACTCAAGCGCCCAGCTGGCCAGCTTCTCTTATCCTTTACCCTAGCAAAAAAATGGAATGCTCTGTCCTCCTTTCTAAGGAGCTGCTACAACCACAATAACTTCAAATCTCAACTTCATTCCTACCTCTACCTAAACAGGAAATGCAACTGCACTCTTCCAACCTTACCTCTCAAACTCGCCTCCCCCTTCACTCCTGGCTAACCTCTCAACTTCCTAACCTCCTTCCTAACCTCACTCTCAATTACTAATTTGTACTCCTAACTAAATATTACTTCTAGCTATTATACTGTATTTTCATTTATCTCGAAATAAATTGTAATTGTATTGATTGTTTATTTCTTGGAGAATGAACCATACTGTATGTATTTTTTACTATCTTTGAAAAATGTGCATCTAAATAAACTTTGTTCTGTGGAGCTTTTCTCCCTGGGCCACCACTGAAAATGGGCCCCCTAGTCCAGTGGACCTCCCTGGTAAACAAATTGAATAAATTAATAAATAAAAAATAAATACATACATACATACATAAAACTATATGGGATCAAGACCATACTTGTACAATAAAAGATTGTAATGAGACTATACAACCAATCTAAGTCATACGCATCACTGGTGCCATAGATGGTAACAAAAACATGAGGCATTTTGTCTACTGAAAACAAATGGCTTCCCTTTGCATTCTAACCAGTTCTAGCCATCTGGACCACTTCAGACTTAAGCAGGTTGGACTACAACCTCTGCGTTTAATGCCATCATATGTTTACGATGACAGCTAGATGCCATTAGTAATGCATTATGACAAAGTTTTCAGACTACGTACCAAAATGAATAATTAATACTGTGCAAAAACAATTTCTGTATCAAACCTAACTAGATAATTCTGCAATCATCCAGGTGGCATCTCCACATGTCAATCTATTCTAAATATTTATCACTGATGGCATCATATATAGATATGGTCAAAATACACAAAAAAAAAAAAAAAAATTCAGCATACGACCGGAAAAAAGATGCTCCCATAGCTGCGGCCTAAAGCTATTCTATGAACAAATTAAAGTGACTAATTCTGCCTGCCACTCATGTAAATAAAATATTGAATTCAACAGCTGATAACGAACCAAAATCTCAGAGCTTGAAGACCATGTTCATGTGGAATGTTGGTACAACTTCACATCTACCACTAAATAAAATTTAATGGCACCTGCAGAAAACCCATCAACTGTAAAAGTATGTCCTTTAACCTTACTCAAACATTTCTGATATTAACACCCTGTTATTCAGCTCAGAACTTCTTAGAGAAAGATTCATCTCTCAAGATCATCTCTGCTTTGTTCATCACAGCTGAACATTTTAAACATCTCCCCTATAAAACAGGAAGTAAACAGCTAGCTTTTCTAAAACAGGCTTAGAAAAAATGTTTAAAAGTTTGCTCTAACTATGATGCATAAGTCTTTATGGAATTATGAACCATCCACACAGGTCAGAAAGTAGTACACAGCATTACTTAAAGCACCCCCAACTAAGCAGATCATAGGTTCTTTAAAAAGTTTTAGCAAGCACCATGTAAAACAGTCTCAATCTTTTAACTCGATTTTGTTGACCAGCTACAGAAACAAACTGCTAGAGAGCTTACAAAGTTTAAAAGGATACTGTTTATCTGCTGTTGCAGCCCTCAATAGAAATTAAAAACTATGCTCTATACACATTTTTTTTCAATTTTCTCACCCACAAAGTCATCTCTACACTGCTATGTACAAGGCACGTCAGTAGCTTCTCCCCTTTTACAACACCCTTTTCCTCAGACTAAAAAGTTTAGTGTTGTTGAAAACTTTCAAAATTTCCTCGGGCAGCATCTAATTCCTGCATTATACAACTTAATGTACTGAGGTGGTTTCACTTTCAAAAAAACATTTGTCTTGCCCTGCTGCAGTCTCCAATTCACTGATGTCATCAAAGCCACTGAACATAGGTAGTTGTCTGGCCATTTCCCTCCCCAAATTGACATCACCACTACCAAAAGTCTATCCATGTTGTGATGTCACAGCTCCCTGGTCCTTCCCCTACCCATACAGAAAGTAAAGGCTAGAACAAGGAAACCGTACACGAGCCAAGTCTCCTGTTGTGAGCTGTCAATCACAGCAGGTAACTTCTCAAATTACCCTTAGCACTTTTACAGCTAGGGAAGTTGGGTGTGAAGGGGGGGGGGGGAAGAGACGAGTCAAAGTAATACAATTCAGGCTTCACAAAAAAGACTACAGTTTAGCCATTCTAAAAAAATAAATAAATAAAGCAGCAGTAAAAAGCGCTTTGAAAGTCTGTTATGCGGCATTTGCACGGTTTGTGTTTTAGTCAGTCACTGAATGGCATGAAATGTTACTTAAAACTGACTGAAAGACAGCAGTGTATGCATGTAAAATCAATGCAGTGGCAGGACCTTTAGGAAAAAAGGCCTGTGTGAATATAGACAAGCACTGCATTGTGGGATAACTAGACGCAGACTAAACCATCAGAATTACTTCCAAGATGTCAGACAAAAGCAATTTATCTGAATACATACATACATTCAGCTATATACATATTTAGTGCGCAGACAGCGGTGATTACTCCCATATACCACAAGAGACACCAGTTAAGTGGTTCTATAAGTGCATGACCCATTCCTAACAAAACCGATGGGCAGAATCAAAATATTCCAATTTGTGCTACTAATCTGTCCCCGACTAACACATGGCAACATGTTACACTGAATGTTCTACAAGTGCTTTATGGCTTTGAAAGCCAAAACACACACTGGTCACTCCCCACCCTTTGAAACTAGTATTGTATGGAACAAAGCGCTATGAACTACAAATTAAGATTGGATCTCCCATCATAACCCTTTGTGTGTTTGAGACCAGATGCCAAGAAATTCACCTTGAGAGCAAAACTCAAGACACAAGCTGTTTCTGACCAGAGAATAGCCCATAATCCTCTACATTATACACATCACAATCCTCTGTATTGCATATGGAAACAACTATCTACACATGCATTCATATAAATGCAGGAGGGGGTTACTGATCCTGCTACAATGACAGCATCCCTTTCATGTGGTCACTTCACAAAAAACTACTTTTCCTCTAAACTACCCACCTTACACAATAACCCTAAATGTTCTGGAAATTTGTCTCTACTCTACTTAATCTCAGCACCCTACAAAACCCTTGGCCTTCTCCTGACAAGAACCCACAACAAAGAATCCACAACAAACTGCTCATGATTTCAACACCCACTTCATTACTACCATTCAAAAGCTAATCACAGACTCGCCAACAAACACACTCCCTTAAGGAAAATAATAGCACCCCCATCTCAGAGACTTCCAACAACACTTGAACAACTCCTTCCTTTATTATTCAGCCAATACCAACCTCTCTAATACTAAACTCCTAACCAAACTAAAACCATGCTCCCTTTTCTGAAGATAATCTACCCCCACAATATCTACAACTTGCAGCAAAAGCCATCGCATATCCAGTTAGCACTAGTTCTGTATCAGAATGTTATGTCCCCTACATATGGAAAAACATCTATTATTACTCCACCACATAAAAGGTGGAAATTCCCACTACATCACCAACTATTGCCTATCGCTACACTCTCTCCATTATCAAAAATATTGGAAAAATGTATACACAAACAGTTTCTTACATACTTAACTGAGAATAATCTTCTTGCTCCTATGTTGGGTTTCATCCCAATCATAGCACTATCACAGCCCTTCTCTTCTCTCTTTCACGGATACTGTTAAGTCACAGATGCTGGTCACCCTACTTCGGTAATCTTATTAGATCAAAGGCCTTCGATACTGTATCCCATACTACACTGCTAAACCAATGGTCAAAACTAGGATAATAACCCCACCTCCCTCACCTGGTTTTCCTCCTACCTAACAATAGGGAACAGTCAGATGGCACAATGAACAGTCTAGTTATCTGGGTATAGGAGTCGCACAAGGATCCGTTTTAAGACCCTTACTCTTTAATACCTTCTAGGTCTACCTTCACAGCTTCTCAACAAGGTAGTCTCATCCAATATGCGGATGATTCTACAATCATATCTACCGCCAACAATTTCTCAAACCTCCTTACGGTTACTCAAAATGCATTCACAACAGAAACCTTGCTAAACAACGCACAATTATTGTTAAACCCCGCAAAATAAAAACTATTACTTCTTGCCAGAAAACCACCAGACAAAGATTTCAGAATCTTTTATCAGGATAATACTGAAATTGTAAATACAGCAAAATTAGGCCCAACTCTCTCTTTTGAACCACATATCCTCAAAACAAGAAAGAAAACCAACTTCAAACTAGGCAAACTGTTTCATGATGAACTCTACAGTACAGTTGTGCATACTTACCATAAATGTAGATAGAGTGCATTAACTGTTGCAGTCATGGCATTCCAGTTATCTGCGTGCAGTAGCCCTCCAGCCAGATTATCAAGCTCTTAGGTCCTGCGTCTGTTGCGGTCTCATCTTCCGTGACGCCAGGGGTATAAAGCATGTAGTAGACGCCATTACATCAGTTCTTGCCACAAATGTCAATTGCCCCCCTAATGGAAGCAATATTACACACACTATCTGCACATCTATATAGATATACATAGCTATATACACATCTATATAGATATACACAGCTATATACACATCTATGTAGATATACACAGCTATATACACATCTATATAGATATACACAGCTATATACACATCTATATAGATATACACAGCTATATACACATCTATAGATATACAGACATCTATAGATTTACATAGATATATACACAGATTTATACACATCTATAGATATATACATGTACACACCTATAGATATATACACACATCTATACACATATATACACACATCTATAGATATATACACACATCTATAGATATATACACACATCTATAGATATATACAAATACACACACACATATATATATATATATATATATATATATATATATATATATATATATATATATATATATATATACACACACAAATATTATATACACACACACACACACACACACACACACACACACACACACACACACACACACACACACACACACACACACACACACACACACACACACAACATACACACACACAACATACACACACACAACATACACACACACACACACACACACACACACACACAACACACACACACACACACAACATACACACACACACACACACACACAACATACACACACACACACACACACACAACATACACACACACACACACACACACACACACACACACACACACACACACACACACACACAACACACACACACACACACACACACATACACACACACACACACAACATACACACACACACACACAACATACACACACACACACAACATACACACACACACACAACATACACACACACACACAACATACACACACACACACAACATACACACACACACAACATACACACACACACACAACATACACACAACATATATATATATAAAAATGTATGTATATATATATATAATGTATGTGTGTGTGCGTATACATCTCTCACCATCATCATCTTTTGGCTGATCCAGTTAGGAGTCGCCACAGCGGATCACCTGTTTATCACACCAACCACCTGCATGTCCTCTCACCACATCCATAAACCTTATCTTAGGCTTTCCTCTTTTCCTGTAACCCGGTAGCTTCATCCTTAACATCTTTTTCCCCCAATATACTCAGCATCCCTCCTCTGCACATGTCCAAACCAATGTAAACTTGCCTCTCTGGCTTAGTCTCCAAACCTTCCAACCTGGGCTGACCCTCTAATATACTTATTCCTAATCCTGTACACCCTCGTCACACCCAATGCAAATCTTAACATCTTTAATTCTGACACATCCAGTTCAAACTCCTGCCTTTTTGTCAATGCCACCATCTCCAACCCATATAACATAGCTGGTCTCACTACCCTCTTGTAGACCTTCCCTTTCACTCTTACACGTACTCGTCAGTCACACATCACGCCTGACACTCTTCTCTACCCACTCCATCCTGCCTGTACTCTTCTTCACCTGTCTTCCACACTCACTGTTATTCTGAACTATTGACCCCAAGTATTTAAACTCCTCCACCTTCGCCACCTCTATTCCTTGCATCCTCACCATTCTTCTGTCCTCCCTCTCACACACACATATTCTGTCTTAGTCCTGCTGACCTTCATTCCTCTTCTCTCTAGGAGCATATCTCCATCTCTGCAGGGTCTCTTCCATCTGTTCCCTACCCTCACTACAGATCACAATGTCATCTGCAAACATCATAGTTCATGGGGACTCCTGCCTGATCTCACCTGTCAACCTGTCCATCACCACTGCAAATAAGAAAGGGCTCAGAGCTGATCCTTGAAGTAACCCCACCTCCACCTTAAACGCATCCGTCACTCCCCCGCAGACCTCACCACTGTCACACTACCCTCGTACATATCCTGTACCACTCAAATACTTCTCTGACACTCCTGACTTCCTCATACAATACCACTCCTCCTCTCTAGGCATCCTGTCATTTGCTCTCACCAAGTCTACAAAAACACAAAGCAACTCCTTCTGACATTCTCTGTACTTCATCAACACTCTCAAAGCAAACATTATCTGTAGTGCTCTTTCCTGGCATGAAACCATACTGCTGATCACTAATTATCACCTCTCTTCTTAACCTAGCTTCCACTACTCTTTCCCATAACTTCAGGCTGTGACGGAACAATTTAATCCCTCTGTAGTTACTACATCTCTGCACATTACCCTTATTCTTAAAAAAAAAAACAAAAAAAAAAAAAGGTACCAAACACTATCCATTCCTCAGGAATCCTCTCACTTTCTAAGATTTCATTACACAATCTGGTTAAAAACGCCATTGCCATCTCACCTAAACAGCTCCATGCTTGCACATGTAGGTCATCTGGGCCATCAGCCTTTCCATTCATCATTATCTTCATAGCTATCCTTACTTCCTACTTGGTAATCCATTGTACTTCATGATTCACTATCCCTACATCATCCAACCTTCTCTCCCTCTCATTCTTTTCATTTATTTTCATTCATCAACCCCTCAAAGTACACTTTCCATCTCCTCAACACACTCCCTTGACTTGTATGTGTCCCTCATTATGATTCATCACCTTTACCTGCTGCACATCTTTCCTAGCTCTGTCCCTCTGCCTAGCCAATTGGTACAGATCCTTTTCTCCCTCCTGTGTCTCCAACCTTTCATACAACTCTTCATATGCCTTATCCACCTCTCTCTTTGCCATGCACCTCATCTCCTTGTACTCTTGTCTACTTTCATCTCCGACAATCCCACTTCTTCTTTGCCAACCTCTTTGCCTGTATACTCTTCTGTACTTCCTCATTCCACCACCATGTCTCCTTGTCGTCCTTCCTCTGTCCCAATGTGATACCAAGAACCTTTATAGCAGTCTCCCTTACAAGCTCTGCTGTAGTTACCCAGCTATTTGGTAACTCTTCACGGCCATCCAGTGCCTGTCTTAACTCATCCCCGAACTCCACCTCACAATTACCCTGGTCAATTTCCACCATTTGATCCTTGGTGCTGCCCTCACACTCCTCCTCCTCTTCTTGATCACCAACATCATCCTACAAACCACCTACCTATGCTGCCTATCTACACTTTCTCTGGTCACCATTTGACAGTCTAAAAGCTATAAATTGACCTGATTGCATCTTCCACCACACATATCCACACACACAGACATTATATCTATATCTATACACACACACAGACATTATATCTA